>NC_045558.1:98262256-98472256 GCF_009769535.1 Thamnophis elegans
GGGGGCTGAACAAGCTGGTTGTTCTCAGCCGGTCTTTGGATACCTGGAGGCTGAGCATGGATGAGCATGGCAATAGTCTGGGTGTGGAGAGATTAGATGGGTAAAAAAAAACAAGTTACAGGTTAACCCACTGAATGGTTGTGTGTTCCATTCTATTAGATTTGGAAACTGAAGTGTTCCCTAATTGGTTTTGGATAGTATGACACTGTCGTCCTGATTTGGTGTGCAATTTGAGAGTGTTCCTAGATTAGAGCTTGTGGCAAGGTTGGCTCATTTCACTACTGCATCTTGTCCTCCAGTTGCACCCATTCTTGGATCAGAGGCCTTGCTCATAGTCACTCACAGCTGGTTACTTTCTGATTGGATTGTACAACATACAACCTTCCTTGAAGACCATTCAGAAGTTTCAGTTCTACATGTAGTGGTATGGGTAGTTATGATAAAATGCAAATTGTGATTACTCCATCAGCTTTACCAGTTTCCAGTAGGCTTCTGGGTATGAGTCAAAGTGCTGGTTATCGTCCTGCATGGAGTGGAATCGGAATCTGTCCTCCTAAATCATCTGCCACAGATACTCTCATAGGAAAGGCATGCTCCATATCCCTTCTTTTAATATTGCCTTTTTCAGTGGCAGCCAATGTCTCTGGAAAGAGGTCTCTAATATACAATGGACTCCAACTCTGCTTATTTTTAGAAAAAAACAATAAGACTTTTCCTTGGGCATTTGAGTCCTATGGAGAGGAATTGTGATGATTGTGCCTAAGAATGGGAGGTAGTATGATAAACTTCAGTAAACTGGCAGTTTCCCAGGAAGGGGGGAGACCATTCCCAAGGTGGGAGGTAAGACAAGAGGCAACACAGTCCGGAGCTGATCTGAGACAGAGGAAGAAAATAGTCACAGAAGGTTCACTCCTAGAATAACTTTGCTGGATTGTTTTATGGTGGTTTTGTGCTGGCTTGACAGGAGTCCCTTTCTGGTTAATGATCAAAATTAATTACTATATTTGGTTGCCAGTTCTTGTTTAATATATTGGGTTCAGAGGTGGGTTGCATCCCGATTTGTCCCAGATTGGGCGAACCAGTAGTGGCGGTGGTGGGAGGCTCCGCTCACCTGCACGGACGCTTTGGCGCATGCACACAAGCGCACACACGAGCACAAGCAAACCAGCAGCACCGGGATTTTCAATCCATCTCTGATCGGGTTGCTTTTGAAGTGCTGTGTAACCATAGTTCTTTTTTCCTATTTTTTGCCTGTTACACCTGCTAGAGTTACATATTTGAGTTGAATAATCCTATAAATCTGTTAATAAATAAATACACTTGAAAGTAATTCTCATTCACATGCAAAGATGGGTTGTTTCAACAAAAAAAATTACTCCCCCTTTTCCCACATATTGATATAAGCCTTTACAATGTCTATAGAATTATTTGGACGAAGAAATTAGTTGAAAAAGTTGCCAAGCCCACTGTGGAATGGAAAATAGCCAAGCAATGAGTTATCTATCTATCTATCTATCTATCTAATCTATCTATCTATCTATCTATCTATCTATCTATCTATCTATCTATCTATCTATCTATCTATCTTCCTTTCTATCTTCCTTCCCTCCCTCTTTCTTGCTTCCTTCCTTCTTTCTTTCTTTCTTTCTTTCTTTCTACAAAAAAGCCAATTTAAGGACTTGTATATTAACTGAAAAAACAGCTAAGCCCCAG
The DNA here is from genome assembly GCF_009769535.1 of Thamnophis elegans. Taxonomy (NCBI): domain Eukaryota; kingdom Metazoa; phylum Chordata; class Lepidosauria; order Squamata; family Natricidae; genus Thamnophis; species Thamnophis elegans. Next base: position 98,263,970 of record NC_045558.1, read on the forward strand.
GACTATACGCATGCACAACTGATGCAATTTTTATTTTTGAATAGTAATGCACAGGATTGCACTGTAATTTGGTTCATCCATATTATTGTTTTTTAATGGACTTTGGGAAAGGATAATGGATGTAATTTCCAAATGTATTAATCAAGTTCACTGCTAGTTCTGTAAAAGGTGGATATGTAATAAGAAGAGTTTGGGGGAAATCACATAGTGCAAACATTTTCTTTGGGGGATACTATATATTTGAGAATCTTGCTGTTCGTTTTACTTCATTTATTTATTTTTATTTATTTATTTATCTAGTTTGTCACATAGGTACAGGATAATAGGAATAAAATAAACATGAATAAGAATGCAGGAAATGGGTACAAATAAATGGGGACAGTAGGACAGGGGACGTTAGGCACACTGGTGCGCTTATGTACACCCCTACTGACCCCTTTGGAATGAAGTGAGGTCAACAATAGACAGTTTAAGGTTTAAAGCTATGGGGATTTGAGGATGTTACAACGGAGTCAGGTAGAGCATTCCAGGCATTGACCACTCTTTTGCTGAAGTTGTATTTCTGCAATCGAGTTTGGTGCGGTTTACCTTCAGTTTGTATCTATTGTGTGATCGGGTATTATTGCGGTTGAAGCTGAAGTAGTCATGACAGGTAGGACATTGCAGCAGACAATTTTGTGTACTATGCTTAGGTCAGACCGTAGTTCTAGGTTGTCCAAGCCCAAAATTTCAATCTGTGGCATAAGATATTCTGTTGTGAGTAGATGACTGGAGTACTCCGCTCATGTTCGGTAAGTAGAGGAAAATGTTTAGTCCATTTGGAAAAGGAACATATTTACAAGCTTGGGCAAAGCCTGTGGGATTGCCATAAACCAAAGTATTCTAAATAAAAGTTCTGGCATGTCACGGCTTGGTTGAGTTCCTTTTCTTTGTGGATACAAACTGACTTGAAGTCTAAAAGCACAGAAAGGAATAATATAGCTTACTAACCAGTAAATTTATGGTGAAATAAATTGAAACCACATGGAATCTTGTGGCATACCAACATTTATTTATTATTTTCTGGACAGCAGTTTCTGGGCATTTTATGGATTGTAATCCGTAAAGCTTATACCACAATGAAGTTGTATTTAGAGTGCTATAAAATTCTTTATTAATATTTCAATAAATATGGCTAGGCTCTAGCAACCCCAAATCTTTTGCTGTTAGACGCAAATCATCTGCTTTGCCTTGAATAATTTTTTTATTTCATTGTTACTATGTCCAACAAACAAGGATTGATTACTGATAACTACAGTGTCCTAGCAACTTTATAACTTCATCCTCCTACAAATGTGGCTTGCATTTTTGTGTGGGCACAGTAGTTCTTGTTAGCATCCCTACTAGCTTCCCCTAAAGCACAAATTTCACACACACTACCCACCTCTATAGAGAAATTCAGTAATCTACAATCTATTACTATCTAAGATTACTATGGTAATCTTATCACATTTCTGCCCCTCGTTGGCAAATAATAAGGAGTTTTCTGGAAAAAAAAAGTTAAAAAGAGGGGTCTAGTTAGTCTAAAGGCCTGGAGCTATTCCAAAGGTATTCTAAAAAATTAAGTTCTAATAAGATTTGTCTGACAAGTCAACGTGGACAATTCTCTTTCACAAAGAAGTTACTTTAAATAAGGGGTGTCAAAGTTATGTTCTCAGGGCAGTGTCGTGACATATTGGACCCCTTTGCTAAAACAGTGTGGGTGTGGCCAGTGTGTGATGCATTTGGCCCATGGGCTGGGAGTTTGACAGTCCTATTCCAGGTCAGTATTTTGACCCTGACTACTTTAAAATGGATGGACTTCAACTATCAGAATTGACTTCATTCTGGGGACTTAAGGTTCACATGTTTTAAAGATTCCAAGGTTAGGAACACATATTTTGAGTGCAATCTTCGAGTGCAACAAGTACAGGCCTGCAGTTCTCCACAAATTGCATGATGCCACTCCCAGGAAGCAGTTTGATAGCCAACTTTGTGTTGAAATGAAACAACTTTCACCTGACTGGAGCCGACTACAAACTTTTTAAAATTTCCTTGTGGTTAGTGCTGAATGAGATTGAGCTGACCTTGCATTTAAGCTTCTAGCAAGGGCATGCTTGGTGCTTAATGGCCTAGCAACTACTTGTTCTTCATTTCTGTCCTCATCTCCTGCAGCTACAATATTTAGGTAACCCCAATCATAAAATGGTAACAAAGAATAGAATGGGATTTTGACGCTATCAACTCCAATCCTGCAACATTGCAAGAAATTCAGAAGTTGTCTCAGTTCTGCTTGAAGCATTCTGGCAGGGTTCACTGACAAAAGGTGAACGACAAAACCGCGCCCGACTAAACTGCGGTGACAAAACCGTGTGTTCTAAAGCGCTCCAACAAATGAGCGCTGAATCGCGCCGACAACAGCGCGGTGACAGAAGCGGGCTGTAAAACTAAACCTAAACCTAACCCTAAACGTAATGCTAAACTTAACCCTAAACCTAACCTTAAACGTAACGCTAAACCTAACCCTAAACTTAACCCTAAACTTAACCCTAACCCTAACCCTTACCTTAAGTTAAAGCGCGCTTCTGTCTCCACGCTGTTGTCTCCGTGCTGTTGTCGCCGCGCTGATGACGTCGCGGTTTTAGCGACGCGGTTTAGTCGGGCGCGGTTTGTCATTCGCCCTTTTGTCGGGTCACGTTCTGGCAGGGGAAGATCTCACCTCTGCTGGGAACATTCTTTCTCCAGACTGACTCAAATTCTTCTGTTTTTTCCCCATAGGATTTGTTTTTCATATCCTCTGATCATTTCTTTCCTTTCTTCAGATTTCAAGGAATATAGAGAGCTCTTAATGATAGCCTCTTATGCATTGTGTCAAATGCTCTGTAGAATAAGAAGTGCTTCATATATTCACCACCAGGAACATAAATCTTACAAGATAGAACTGCTGCCCTCACAACAAAAGGCTTTGTAAGACTTCCACAGACCTCCCAATACTGGCTGGAAAGTTGGTTAACATAACTGGCAGTTGCCAGGCAGGAAAGGCTGCCTAGAAGCTAAAATGTGAGGCAATTTACTTTCTTGGGAGCTAAATAGCCTTAAGAAACCATTTAAAAGATGCTTGATGTATGTTTCTTTTATCCTGCTGTTGTTCTGGCTGGAACAAATTCTCCAAAAGTTTACTGGAAATTAGGTATATAAATGCAATATAGGGATGTCTATGCAGATTCTCAGTCATCCAAGTTAATCCAAAGATGCTTTTTCAAGAGGCAACTGGACTGTTTTTCCCCTGAGTTTTTTCCTCAAGAAAAGAAAGAGTCCCGTTGCCTTTTGAAAAAGGACCTTTGCAATATAGGAACTGAGAAAATTGAGAAAGCCTCTGCTCCTTCTATGCTTGTTTGCCCACGAAAGCCCACAAAGGGCAGTATAATTCTTTGTTTGCAAGAACATTTTGCTTAGACCAGTTTTTTTTCAACCTTGGCAATACTAAGATTTGTAGACTTCAACTCCCAGAATTCCCCAGTGAGCATGCGAATAGAAGTCTATCCATCTTACTGTTGCCAAGGTTAAGAAACGCTGGACTAGATTGTTTGATGATAGTTGTGCGATAAGCAGAAAAACAAAAGAAAAATTTCCATGGAGAGAGAGAAGAGTCAAGTTAAGCTTCACTTATTTTAAAATAACTGTGTAACTATTTACTGTAAGACAGCTCTCTGGTTTTAAATAAAATTTCCACTGATCTGAATTTACTTCTAGTTGTAGTTTCATATCCATCTATATATTTTTCATGGCAACAATATGATGTACATTCATTTAGCAACCATTCAGAGTTACAACAGCACTGGATGAAGTGATTTATGATAGTTATAAAATCTGAAATTGCCTACTTTGGAAACCAAAAGCAGTGTCTTGGAGTCATGTCGTCACTATTTTCAACCAGCTTCCAACAAGCAAATCAATGGGACAAGGAAGATTTGCTTAACGATTACATGATTCACTTAACAACTCAGTGATTTGTTTAACAACCATGAAAAAATTGTATAAGATCAGACAGGATTCACTTTACAACTGCCTAGATTAGCAATGGAAAGGAAGTCCCAATTGTGGCTATGTCAAAGAATATTTGCAGTGCAAATCCCTTTTGTTTATAGAATAGAATAGAATAGAATAGAATAGAATTCTTTATTGGCCAAGTGTGATTGGACACACAAGGAATTTGTCATTAGTGTGTATGCTCTCAGTGGACATAAAGGAAAAAAATACATTCATCAAGAATAAAAAAGATTATAAATGATTCAAAAACTTAAGAGAGCAAATCACTAATTTTAACATATCTTGTTTTAATATCCCATTATCGTTTGGCAAAATGTCTTATAATATACTTTAAAATAAGTTACATTTGCTTAACATTGTGGCCAAATTCTGGTTCGCTTAATATTTTTTTTTCAAACCAAGTCAAGTAGGTTTTATTGCCATTTCAACAATATACAGTAGAGTACATAGTGAGACGAAACAACAATTCCCCAGGACCAAGGTGATACATCAGACCACATAGATAAAAAAAAAAGAGCAGAACACAGAACTACATATGCTCTAAATCTAAGAACTTAGAGAGAGTTGAGGAGTCTGATGGCTTATGGAAAGAAACTGTTACACAGCCTGTTTGTGCGGGTCCGAAAGCTTCTGTACCTTTTTCCAGATGGCAGGAGAGTAAAGAGCGTGTATGAGTGGTGTATGTAGTCAGCCATAATGTTTCTGACTTTACGAATGCAATGTGTGGTACATATGTCCATTACAGAGGGAAAACAACCCCAATGATCTTCTCTACCGTCCTCACTATTCGCTGTAGGGTCTTTCGATCCGAAACGGTGCAATTCCCAAACCAGGTGGTGATGCAGCTTCTCAGGGTGCTCTTGATGGTCCCTCTGTAGAAAGTTGTGAGGATGTGTGGTGGAAGCTGTGCCTTCCTCAGTTTCCTAAGAAAGTAAAGAGGCTGCTAGGCCTTCCTTGTTATGGAATCAGTGTTGAGGGACCAGGTGAGATTCTCCGCCAGGTGAATACCAAGGAATTTGGTGCGTTCTACGATCTCCACGGAGGAGCCATTGATCTTCAGCAGGGAACGGTTGTGTTGTATCTTCCTGAAGTCAGCCACAATCTCTTTCATTTTGTCTACATTCAGAGACAGTTTGTTGGCTTTACACCAGTTCGTTAACTTCTCCACCTCCTCTCTGTATGCTGTCTTATGTTCTTGCTGATAAGACCCACCACGGTATGATCATCAGCAAACTTTATAATGTGATTCAAACTGTGCATTGCTACACAGTCGAGCATCAGCAGGTGAACCGCAGGGGACTGAGCACATAGCCCTGAGGGGCTCCAGTGCTCAGTATGATGGTGTTAGAAGTGTTGTTCACGATCTGGACCGTCTGAGACCTTCCAGTTAAAAAGTCCAGGATCCAGTTACAGAGGGAGGTGTTCAGGCCCAACAGGGTCGACTTCCCCATCAGATGTTGGGGAATGATGGTGTTGAATGCTGAATTAAAGTCTATGAACAGCATTCATACATATGAGTCTTTGTTTTCTAGAGGAGTGAGGGCTAGATGGAATGTAGTGGAGATGGCGTCATCGGTGGAGTGATTCGAGCGGTATGCAAACTGCAGTGGATCCAATGTTATAGGTAGCAGGATCTTTTATGCCTCAAGCGAGCCTCTCAAAGCACTTTGAGTGCCGAGCACTTTAACATCTTGCATCAAGGAATACATCAGGGCAATTAGGACGGTGAAAAGAGCTTATATTGCCACCTTGATTGCATCCGCTGAGTCGCGCCCAGCCGCCCTGTTTAGGATAACCCGCTCCCTCCTAAATAGGAGGATGCGGGGGATCCCCTGCAGGGTAGGGCTGAGGATTACGTCCAGTTCCTAGCGGACAAAGTTGCTCGGTTTCGGTCGGACTTGGACTCCGATTTCGCAGATCCAGCCGAGGCGCAAGGGGATAATCTGGTAGACCATCGCTGGGTTGAGTTTCAGGATGTTGCCCCTGAGGATGTGGACAAGGCCATGAGAGCTGTGAGTGCCTCCACATGTGTACTGGACCCGTGCCCCTCCTGGCTGGTTGCTAACAGCAGGGAGGTAACACGGGGCTGGATCCAGGCGGTTGTTACCGCCTCCCTTCGGGAGGGGGTCTTTCCCCCCGCACTTAAAGCGGTGGTGGTGAGACCCCTCCTGAAGAAACCATCTTTGGATCCAGCCGTTCTTAACAATTCATCCAGTCTCCAACCTCCCCTTTGTGGGAAGGTTGTTGAGAAGGTGATGGCCTTCCAGCTCCAGCGGTTCTTGGAGGAAGCTAGTTATCTTGACCCATTCCAGTCCGGCTTCAGGCCTGGCTACAGCACAGAAACCGCTTGGTCGCATTGACCGATGATCTCTGGAGAGCCAGGGACAGAGGCCACGCCTCCATCCTGGTTCTCCTTGACCTCTCGGCGGCTTTCGATACCATCGACCATGGTATCCTTCTGCGACGACTGTGGGAGGTGGGGGTGGGAGGCACTGTTTTGCAGTGGTTCTCCTCTTACCTCTCAGACAGGTCGCAGTCGGTGTTAGTTGGAGGGCAGAGATCGACCCCTAGGCCCCTAACATATGGGTGCCGCAGGGTTCGGTCTTGACCCCCCTACTTTTCAACATCTACATGAAACCGCTGGGCGAGATCATTCGGCGGCACGGGATAAAATACCACCAGTATGCGGACGATACTCAGTTGTATCTGTCCGCCCCGTGCCAACTCAATGAAGCGATGGACATGATGAACCAGGGCCTAGAAGCTGTTAGGGACTGGATGAGGGCTAACAAGCTCGTGCTCAACCCAGATAAGACCGAGTGGCTGTTGTGTTTCCCTCCCACTAATTCGGCGAGTGTTCCATCTCTCAGGCTGGGGGGCCAAACACTACACCCCTCAAACAGGGTCCGCAACTTGGGAGTCCTCCTGGACCCACAGCTGACTTTTGAACACCATTTTTAGCTGTGACCAGGGGGGCATTTGCCCAGGTTCGCCTGGTGCACCAGTTGCGCCCCTACCTGAACCGGGAGGCTCTCACAACAGTCACTCGTGCCCTTGTGACCTCTAGGCTGGAGTACTGCAATGTGCTCTTCATGGGGCTGCCCTTAAAGAGTATTCGGCGACTTCAGCTAGTCCAGAATGCGGCCGCGTGAGCGATTGTGGGTGCACCTCGCTTCACCCACATAACACCTATCCTCCGCGAGCTGCACTGGCTACCTGTCGATCTCCGGGTACGCTTCAAGGTGCTACTTGTCACCCATAAAGCCCTTCATGGTAGTGGATCTGGGTACTTGAGAGACCGCCTACTGCCAATTACCTCCACACCCAATTAGATCGCATAGATAAGGCCTCCTCTGAGTTCCATCTGCCGTCAATGCCGGCTGGCAACTACGCGGAGGAGAGCCTTCTCGGTGGCAGCTCCGACCCTATGGATGATCTCCCCGTGGAGATTCGTACCCTCACCACCCTCCAGACCTTCCGCACAGCCCTTAAAATCTGGCTATCCCGTCAGGCCTGGGGCTAAAGACTGTAACCCACCCGAATGGTATGAATGTTGTGCTTTAATTATGTATTGTTCTTACGTGTTAAATGTTTGTTTCCCCCCCCCCTTGAGTTGTAAGCCACCCTGAGTCCCCCCAGGGAAAAGGGCGGCATATAAATAAACTTTCAAATTCAAATTCAAATTCACTCATGATGATGGGAGTAAGTGCAATGGGACGGTAGTCATTGAGGCAGGACACTAATGGTTTCTTCAGCACGGGGATGATGGTCGTTGTCTTGAAGCACTTTGGGACAACAGTGGTACTTAGAGAGATGTTGAAGATGTCGGTGAAAACATTTGTCAGTTGGTCTGCACATCCTCTGAGTACTCTGCCAGGAATATTGTCTGGTCCTGCAGCTTTCCGTGGGTTGACTCTGCTTAGAGCTTTCCTCACGTCAGTAGTTTCCTCACGTCAGTAGTGGAGAGACAAAGTATTTGGTTGTTGGAAGGAGGTGTGGTCCTCCTCACTGTCACGCCATTCTGTGCTTCGAAAAAGGCATAGAAGCTGTTTAACACATCTGGAAGTGAGCCATCACTTTCACAGGCAGGTGGTGATGTTCTATAATTAGCGATGGCTTGGATGCCCTGCCACATACGCCCTATGTCGCCACTGTTCGTGAAGTTTTGGTGGATGCCCTGGGCATGTGCACGCTTTGCTTCTCTGATGGCCCTGGACAGATTGGCTCTTGCTGTTCTTAGGGCTGCTTTATCACCTGCCCTGAATGCAGAATCTCGGGTTTTCAGTAGAGCATGCACCTCTCCAGTTATCCACGGCTTCTGGTTGGGATGTGAGATAATTTTCTTGGAGACTGTGACATCATCAATGCACTTGCTGGTATAGCCGGTCACTGACGATATGTACTCCTCCAAGTCAATGGAGTCACCGTTGGTTGCATACTTCCTGAACATGTCCCAGTCAGTGCATTCAAAGCAGTCCTGAAGAGCAGAGATGTTTCCTGCTGGCCAGGTCCTCACTGCTTCCGAACTGGTCTTGAACGCCTGATGAGTGGTCTGTGTGCTGGTATTAGCATAAGAGATGTGGTCTGAGTAGCCAAGGTGGGGGCGGGCTTCACCCAATATGCACCCGGGATGTTTGTATAAACAACATCCAGCATGTTTTCCGCTCTGGTTGCAAAGTCCACATTTTGATGAAATTTAGGGAGCACAGTCCAGAGATTTGCAAGATTGAAATATCCGGCAACAACAATCCATCAGGGTGTGTGTTTTGCAGTTCGTTGGTGGTCCGGTGAAGCATACAGAGTGCTTCCTTAGCATTAGTGCTAGATGGAATATACACGGCGAGTGTCATAGCAGTGGTGAATTCCCTGGGTAATTAAAAAGGTCTACATCTCACAACCATAAACTCCACAAGTGGTGAGCAGTAGGTGGAAATGAGTTTTTACACCATTCTGTGTTGATGTATACACAGAGTCCACCGCCACGAGTCTTACTGCACAGAGCTGCATTTCTGTCGGCACGAAACGCAGTTAGCCTGTCCAGCTGAAGAGCAGCATCCGGAACTCTATCACTCAGCCATGTCTCCGTGAAAACAAAGATGCAGCAGTGTCTGTACTCACACCGTGTAGCTTGCTGGAGTCAAAAATGTGATCAAATCACTTTGAAGATACAATATACAGTAATTTTACTAAGCCTGCAAGCACTATAATATAAACTGGCTCCCAGCAAAGCATAGTTAGCTTGCTAGGCAGACAACGATCAAAAGCAGAACAATGTGTATACCTTTGGTCTACTACATTTCAAAGAAAAAGGCAGAGAGTATAGAGTACTGTAAATTACAACTTGATGTTGGAACATTTTTGATAAACTCATCTGTGTGATCTTATTTATTCTCTCTGACAGGTCAGTATGCTAGCTACTATTATACAGTATCTGAGGTATGACTAGTGAATATAAACAATTTGATTTCCTAGGCCACAAACCTCTGACGGATTCTTCCTTCCGCCACTATTCAGGGTCCATTCAGTGTGCTTTAAATGTTTAATTATATAAGGGCTCTTTAAGACATCCACACCCTATGGAGGAAACTCATAGGTTTTGTAGGAAACACAGCTCATGTGGGGAAGGGTACTTTTTATCACTAAGAGATTGACATCTACTGTCAATCTCTAGTTGTCTTACCTTTGGTGTATTGCAAAATAGGAAATCGGTTTAGTTTCCACAACATTCAAACCATACAATAAGTATCACACTGGCTGAAATGGTGCAATATGGTAAACTGCAATCAAGAAAAACCTGTGATATTCCACAGCCAGGTGCATCTTAGAGATGATTCAGTTTCCTGAAAGGCCTTGCCTCACTTCTCCATTTGCTAATCAAACCACCTCCCTTTGTTTCTCCTCATATGTTCTGAACAGATTTTTGCAATAGCGGCAATCTGCCCGAAGTGGAAATCATCAGCCTTTTGGGGAACAACTACCCTTGTATAAACTCCGGGCAGACACAGTATTTGGATATGACCACAAAGATTGGATCCAGACCCCTCAAGTCTCTTCTGACGCTGCTGATGCCCTTACATTCAAGCAGATTGAAGAGACCCTGGAATACTTCTGTAAGTAATCTCTGGGGAGAAGTCAAATCTATCTACAAGTCTAACAATAATTCTTAGTTTTTAAATTGTTTTTGACTCCTTAGAGCAGGATGTTTTATGCTTCCCTCCCATCTCCTCACACAAAGCTGTAAATATGCGACTTTGCATGGGTCGTGACTTTACAAAGTTTACCATGCGCACAACATCATCCAACACAGGAACTAGGTCTGCTGGTAAAGTCTTGGCTACGAGGGCCTCACGGTGTAAAAAACAATGTGTAACAATCACACCTGGATTTCTTTCCTTCACTCTGCTTTCAAAGCCTTTGGTGTGCCCGACTATGGCTGCAGCTCCATCGGTGCAGACACTTGTGCAGTTTTCCCACTTAAGTCCTCCTTGTTCAAGGTATTCTGATGTGACCCGAAAAATTTCTTCTCCTGTTGTTTTTCTGGCAATTGCCCTTGCAAAAAATAAGTTTCTCTAATTGCATCACCATCCACAAAACGCACATTGGCCAAAAGTTGAGCATGTCCACTGATATCAGTAGACTCGTCAAGTGCAATGCAAATTTCTCACTGATACGGATCTTTTCCAAAAACCACACTTTCGATGTCTGCAGCCATGTCATTAATACGTCTGGAAATTGTGTTGTCTGAGGCGGGACTTCGGCTATTTCCTTAGCTGCTTCAGGTCCTAGCATCTCCTCTACAATAGCTTTGCAGGCGGGAAGTATTAATGTCTCTGCCACAGTGGTGCGACTTTTTGACTTGGCTATAAGTTCAGCAACTTGTAACTAGCTTTAAGAGCTCTTCATTACCTTGTGGTTTTTCTCATGAAAGTTGCCTGTTTCTCGTGTTTTCCGCAGGCGAACAACATAGTCCGCATTCTTATTTTGAAGGAAGGGTGTTTCGTTGGCGAGATGGCGTTTAAGTTTACTTGGGACCATAGCACTGTTAGATAGCTTTTCACCACACACCACGCACAGTGGAGTTGGTTTCTTGCATCTCCAGGAAAGTAAATCCAAATGAAATATAGCTTTCGCTATATTGCCTTGTGCCAGAGAATTTGCTTGAGCTAACCATCTTTGCTTCTTTTGATCCCCACTCAGACTTGGGCTCTCATCTGGCTACGAATTTTGTTCAGAGTCCAGTTCTTCCTTTTCAAAAACTTGTCCATCACTGCAGTATCTGCTCCTGTCTCACTGTCACTCATACTTACTGCACTTGTCTCCTCTTTAAACAGGGGGCCAGTTCACGGTCCCACAGACCCGTTGGAGGGCCGGACTATAGTTAAAAAAAAACTATGAACAAATTCCTATGCACACTGCATATATCTTATCTTGCATATATCTTATTTTCCCCCACATATTAGGTTGGCAGTATAGTTACCCCCACATTAGGTTGTAGTTCCCCAACATTAGGTTGTAATTCCCTGTGTACTGCCCCACTTCGGTGCTCGGAACACTGAAGGAGACCGCCGCTGGTAACACTTACCAAGTTGACAGCGCGCGTTCTCCTTGCTGCTCCGGTCCTCCGCGATTGTTGCTATGGGCGCACGCGCTACCTCCCGGCGGTCCCCGCGTTTTTAAAGGGACTTAATAGAGGCATCCCTGTGTCCCGAAAGAACTTTCGGGACACAGAGATGTCCGAGGCAAAAACACCCGGCGGGTGTTTTTCCCACGGCACACCTTACACTATGTCACAGCACCACTAGTGTGCCGCGGCACAGTGGTTGAAAAACACTGCTCTATATCCATGCAGAACTCAACTGCTGGGCTTTTGACTTTTGTGGATCACAACAGTATATGTTTCCTTCCAGGGGTGGGCTGCTAGGGGCTGCTAGAGGTTTGGGAGAGACCTCTAGCTAAGATTGTGTGCAGGTCGGAGAACCTCCAAATCCCACTTTTGGCTGGCTCCGCCCACCCCTCCCCTCCCCAAAATCCCCATGCGGCCTATTTGGATGCAGGTAAGGGCAGGGCATACATGGAGGCTCAGGGAGGATGACAAATGAACCTACCCAGAAGTTCGGGAAGGCCGTAAACTAACCTCCAGAGGCCTCAGGAGCCTGGGGTGCCCATTTTTTGCCTTCCTGGAGCCTCAGAGGAAAGCGTCCGGAGCACGAGGGAGGGCAAAATTGTGTCCGTCCGTCCGTTCCCCCCCCCCCGCCATGGTGCAGGAGGCTGACTAGGCCATGGCTACCCAGTAACCGGGCAGAGAACCCCTTGCTAAAATTGTTGAAGCCCACTCTGTTACTCATGAACATTTAAGCATTTTTACAGTACTCAGAAGGGCTACTTCCTTGCCATTCCTTTTTTATTTAATTAAGCTACTTTTAAAAAAAGTAGTCATTGTGATAAAGGAACAAGAAATGTTTCTCAGGATTGTTGGTATGAGAATCTGTAAAAAGAACAAAAGAAAGTCCCTGATATTTCACAAGGCGTGTGTGAGACTGATACCACTGCATAATATACATTTCTGTGGAATTAATTCCCACTGTGTCAGGAGGTTTTAGGAAGTTGTCTTAGTTCCTAAATCTTTCTTCGGACTCAGTGTATCCATTATGCTATTCCTCAAAGCATAGTTACAAATCTCAACCCAATATAGTCAGGTTGGACAGACTCTTCAAACAATGAGCTTCCTAAATTTCAGGCAGTTTTACTAGTCTTACTCCAAGATGCTGTAACATTTATGGGACCAATACCGCAGTGAGAGCTTATTAACCTCCTTTGCATGGTTCTGGATTGCCCATCTGCTGAGCCTGCATAAATGCAGTACATGGAATCCTAATTACTAGATTTGAATTGCACCATGAAGCCACAAAAATCTAATCATTTTTGATTTTGACAGCTACCTCTGTCCTGCTGCTTTGTGAACTTTTACCTTGTTTTGCTTTGATTTTACCTTCTCAGTGCTTAGTAAATCTAGGAATATGCTTTCTAGTGAATTTAACCTTTGAGCTTCTGTTTTGTCCAGACTGATCTTGGTGCAGAATAAAGAGGCTGAGGCTGTTTCTAACTTGCTTTATTTGAAATTTTCTAGCTTCTCCAGAGGATGAATGCATTATGTTGTACATTAATTTTACCATGTTTTAAATTTATTATGTATTAACTATGTGTTTGTTTATGTATCTATATACCATATTTTTGGAGTATAAGATGCTTTGAAGTATAAGACGCACCTAGCTATTGGGGAGGAAAACAAGAAAAAAAATCTGCCTCTGCCTCCCAGCAATTTGCCTCCTTGCAGCAAACATCAACAGCTTGTTTCAGTTTTAGCACAGCCAGTCAGACCAACAGCCATTAACATTCTGAGGGTCTTGAAACCATCTGAGGGATAATCTGTGTCCTTAGAGTCATCTGAATCAGAGTGCAAATGAGTGTGGAACCATCTTGGAATTGCTGAAAGGACTGCATTGTAAATAGGAGATAGGGGAGGTTGTATCCTTCCCTCTTTGTTGTGAGAGGGCTGTTCAATTTTAACATATATACCTATTTGACTCTCTTTCAAACCAGTGATTTTCTTTGTCCAGGGTGTGAGCCTTGTTGTCTTTAAGAGAATGGCCCTTGTCTTTCAGGTGTAGATCAATTGCTGAATTCTATCCTGATGAGTTGGTTCTCCTGTATTGTGCATACATTTGTGGAATGGTTGTTTTGTTTTCCCAATGTATAAGTCTGCACATGCCTTGCTGTATAGTACTGTATGGACAACATTGTTCTGTTCATGCCTGGTGCATTGTCCTTGGAGTGGACAACTTTCTGTCTTAATGTGCTCCTGGATTTAAAGTATACGCTTATGTTTTGTTTGTTGAAATTCCTGGTGAGTTTTCTAATATTCCAGTTTAAATCCAGCTTGTTCTTTCCATTATCCACTTTTCTACTTTGTTCAAAAGGTGTTTTGCATTATTTTAGCCACAATTTCAAGCTATCAGTTTCTTTCAATTATACCTTATTTTTTTTTAAAAAGTAGTGTGGTTTTTTTCATCTTAAGATGTCTGGCACATTTCTGCCATCAGTAACTTTCTGGTCTGTAAATGGAATCAAAGCAATTTGAATGCACTTGCTGTTAATTTCGTGCTTGAAGTTTATGATTAAAAGTTTTCAGCAAAAAATACAAATTAGTGTAATGGAAACTCAGGCTTCTATCTGCACCTTGGACAGAAGAGCAAATTGAGTTTGTCCAAGTTTGGACCTGTTCTGAATTCAAAATGTAGATATAACCCTGAGCTTTCTATTCCACCTTACTTCAAGATTAGCTAGCCTCTTGTGAAGCATAACTAAGATCAGATCTGCCTTATAAATGGACTGTGATTGGTCATTATTGTTATCCGCCTTCATGTGCGCTTGGATGTCTGAACAAGCCCAGTCTGTTTCATGCAACATTATTTCTGGAATAATATTTAAATTGATACATGAACTTAGATTCTTTTCCTTCTACAGTAGAAGAGAAGATTACATTTATAATCAAGGAAACCAATTCTGAGCCTGAGGTATTTCTTTTAAGATAATCTTTAGAGACAGGTGTGTAAAATGTTCTAAAGAAGTACCAACTCTGGCAGTAGCTTTGGGTGATATTAGGAGAAGTGGGAAGACATTATGGTGATAGATATATGTTCAATAGAACTATTTATATGAAATTTTACAGCTAAATAATGGGGGAAAAAGTCATCTCCAAAGACCAATCCCTGTTTTTGCCAGGCTGGCTCTGAGTTGGCAAGTATACTTTGTCCTCCTTGCCCTTTAGTCTACATTTCTTTGAAGGAATAGAACAGGATCTAAAGCATGACAATTAAATTTTTATCCCTTATTTGTAATCAACCGTGTCTCTTGGAGTGTTACGAAGTCAAAATTAGGGAAGAACTCCACTAGGTGCCCATCCATTACTCTGTCATTCCAGTTAGCAGTATTTCAAATCATTAATTGGTTAGAATTAAGTCTACTAGAATATTAGTAGGCATGATTGGGAAGGACTGGAATTTGAATTCAAGTACATGGGTTTTCCCATTCTTGAATGGCATTTGACATTTGACATTTATTAAGATTTATAGGCCACCCTTCTCCCTGAGGGGACTCAGGGCGGCTTACAATCACGGGAGGGGGGTGCATATAAAGACAAACAGTGAGTAAACAAGATAAATAATAAAACACACCAACTTGCATTCAACAGTCAACACTCGGGCAGGGTAATTTAAGAACTTATCCCAGGCCCTGCTGGGAGAGCCAGGTCTTAAGGGCCGTGCGGAAGGTCTGGATGGTGGTGAGGGTACGAATCTCACGGGGAGATCGTTCCACAGGGTCAGAGCTGCAACAGAAAAAGGCTCTCCTCCGTGTAGTCGCCAGTCGACATTGACTGGCAGATGGGATCCGGAGGAGGCCCAGTCTGTGCGATCTAATGGGTCGAAGGGAGGTAATCGGCAGAAGGCGGTCTCTCAAGTACCAATGGGTTGATATTATCCAAAATTCCTTCAGTGTAAAAAAAAAAAAATCCCACACTGGTTTGAAATTTGTCTACCTTCACCCACTGCCTTGCTGGTTATAAGCTCCAGCAGGTTTTTGAGATCAGCAGCAATTTGGGTGGGGTACTTTTGCAGTTTGGCAACTCAAAATAACACCAAAGTCCAGTAGGGATAGCTTATTTTTAGGTGAGGGTGATTGTCTTGCTTCAGCTTCACTCCATAGCTATTGTGAAGAAATGGACTCAAAGGACAAGAGGAAGAACTGCTACCAAGGAAACAAATCAAATAAACCGGGCTTAAGTCCGGGCCAAGGAACCAATTTGGCAAATATTTCAGACAAGCCTCTTTATTTATTTTATTTTATTTTTTAATTTATTTGGTTTGTCAAGCATATGAGAAAACAAGTATAAGTATGAATACAACAAATAACATATAAGCAGATATAGGTGTACGCATAAAAATGAGTACAAATAAATGGGAAACAGTAGGACAGGGATAGTAGGCACGCTGGTGCCCTATGCACCTCCCCTTACAGACCTCTTACGAATGGGGTGAGGTCCACGGTAGACAGTTTAAAGTTTACATTTTGGGGGTTTGAGGATGTAAAACAGAGTCGGGTGCATTTTAGACATTGACCACTCTGTTGCTTAAGTCGTATTTTCTGCAATCAAGTTTGGAGCAGTTTACTTTGAGTTTGTATCTATATTTTGCCCATGTATTATTCCGGCTGAAGTTGAAGTAGTCATTGACAGGTAAGGACATTGTAGCGTACTAAGCTTAGGTGAGACTGTAGGTGGCGAAATTCTAGGTTGTCCGGGTCCAAAATTTCAAGCTTAGTGGCATAAGGTATTGGAGTCGAGTATTCTTCTAGTGAAATACTTCTGGACTGTCTCAATTGTATTAATGTCCATTATACAGTGTGGATTCCAGGCAGATGAGCTATATTTGAGAATTGGTCTGGCAAAGGTTTTATATGCCCTGGTTTGCAAATACAATGTTACCGGAGAAGAAGCTTCGCAAATTAGGTTAAACACTCTTAATGCCTTTTTGGCAATGCTGTTAGTGAGCTCTGGGGCTTAGACATTTTGAAATGAGGACTCCTTAACAGAGTGAGGATCTACGAGGTCGTATCCGCCCGGCTTGTATTTAATGTTCTGATTTTTGTTGCCGGTGTTATATTATATATTGAATTTATACAATGAATTTATAATTCCAAGCACAATTCTTTGAGTATAGCTGTTTACAAAAAAAGTTATCCCGACCTACATGGCATTTGTTTCTTAGTCTGGTCTATTTCGTAGGGTTGACAGCTACACAGAACTATTATTTCTAAAGCAAAAACAATATGTCAGGTTGTAAACAGTCACCATAGCTTTTAGAGTCTCTCACTGAGAGTCTCTAACACAAAAGCAGTCTAGTTGTGGAACAGGAACCCAAAGTTGGGCTTTGGATGGGATATCCAATGGCGGAGGATGAGAAACAACTTCTGATATTTGTCTGTATTATTAAAGTTAGTATACCAGCAATCTGCAATGAATCATAAAACCCAAACTAAAGTGGGACATCTATAGTAAAAGATATGATTGTAGAGACTCAGGAAAGTTACTTGTGCTAATTCCTAAAATAAGTAAGTTTGATTAAATGATCTGAAATTCATGATGGATTGGATTTTAGACATTAGACCACTACAATAAGGGTTTTTAGTCTCTGCCACTTTACATTATGCTTTGTCCACTAGGTGCAAAGATCTTACCAGCTTCTCCCAATTATTTAAAGCCCTCTCAAACCTGGCATGTCCTGTAAATGGCAACATTGCCTTTTGTTAATAAAAAGCTCTCTTTTCATCAAACTCATTCCATTGTTAAGATGCATTTATTTGCATCTGTCTTTAACATTTATCACATTGCCTGGAAAGTCTTAATTGTTAGAAGTTATGGGATTGCAGAAACATATGAGGTTGTTGCATTTCCTTGGTTTTGGTTTAAAAACAAACAAACCCACATTTGCACCTCAAGGGAAATTTTCACACGTTCATTCATCGGTAAAGGCAAGTTAATTAACATTGGCTTTTAACAGCATACTTCCCAATTTCCCCCCAAGATACTCTGCGAATGATCCTTGGTAGTCTTTTTTCTTTAAAAAAAAGCTAATTCGTCAGGGTTAACCTCAAGAAAGAGGAGCGGGTTTAAGAAATGGCTGAAGTCACACCAGCCCACCCTCCCATTCAAAAATACTGCAGAACGCCGGAGCTGGGATGGACCATTGTGCTAATAACAATAGGAGGAGGCTAAGCGTTACTTTCTCACCCACAACACCTTTGCTATTTCCATCTCAGCTCTATTATCCAATCCTAGCCTTCGATTGTCCTGTAAGATCTTTCTATCTTCAACTTTTCTTCTCTTGTAATTGATCATTGCGGGGCCAAGATATTCACCAACTCCCCACCCCACCCCGTCTTATCTTGGAAAATGGATTCTTCCTAAACAGGTGGATCTCAGATTCTATTTACGCGTATAGAGTGCTGGTAGGGCGAGGAAAGCCTGCAATGCAAATTAGCGCGCTGGAGGAAAAGGGGGATTTCTGAGCAGGGCAAGGCAAGCATCTCTCTGACGCAGCTGACAAGGTGTCTGCTTGGCTTCGCCCGTTTCACCTCTCGCAAGGTGAACGATCCAAGGGACCGGATCCTTGTACCTGCGGAGTTAATGTTGCCCAGCGAGGCGGAGGCTTTTTTGGGCTCGCCCGGGATGGAATTCTGGATCAGCCCCGCCGCTAGCGACGAAGACAACGGAAACAGCGATCTGGACGGTAGCGAGGATCTCCTACCCCCGGAATTGGAGGAGGGTAAGGAGGAGGAAGG
Source organism: Thamnophis elegans (assembly GCF_009769535.1). Taxonomy (NCBI): domain Eukaryota; kingdom Metazoa; phylum Chordata; class Lepidosauria; order Squamata; family Natricidae; genus Thamnophis; species Thamnophis elegans. Next base: position 98,282,435 of record NC_045558.1, read on the forward strand.
GGGCCCCCGGAGCTAGGGGTTCTGTTGTCCTGGACCTTCAGCCTTCTCACGCCGTTTCCCTCTGGAGGGAAAAGCTGCTGCCTGTCTAGACCTTTTTATTTTTCTCAAATGTTTTTTTCCCCTTTGACAGAAGTGCAATGCTTGGAGGTGGGTTTAGACTCTAGACGGTGTGTTTTTCGATTCTCAGTAACTTTAAGGTGTGTGGAATTCAGCTCCCAGGACTTCCAGCAAGCAAGTTACGATGGTAGTTGGCAGCTTCCACACATGCTGTCTGGGAATTCTGGGAATTGAAGGCCATACATCCTAAATTGCTGCAGTCTGAAAACTGTTCCAGAGAGTTTCCTTTCAGCAAAGTTTTCCCGGTGTATCAGATTATAACTCCCATCATCCCCGCCTGTAATATGTCTAATCTGGAGGTGCCGATCCAGATCTGTTGGTGAAATGCCATGGTTGGTCCAGAAAGAAAGGTAGATCTGTGTCTACCTTTCCAAAACAAAACCTGCTTGTTCCTGATAACCCAGTTACAGAACAAAACCAAGGTGACCCTGCCATCTTTATAGGCGATGGCCAGCTTGTTGTCTCTGGCCTTGCCCTGATAGTTTTGATGGTTGTCCGATGTGTATAGATCTACTTTCCCCATCCTACTTTCAAGGCAGTAATATTTTATTTCTGTTTGCCATGGATATGATTAAAAAAATTCGATCTATTTTGTTGGAAAATCTAACTCCCAATTCAGTTGTTTTAACCCAACCTGCTTAAGATTGGTTAGAGATAGTGGGAATTGTAGTTTAAAAACAAAAAAAAAAGCTTGAGAAGAGCTATTTGTTACTATTTCCTTCCATCTGTCTGAAGCTACCTTATCAGAATATTATGGGTCCTATTTAGACAGGTGCACGGAAGAAACAATCCAGATTCCTATCTCCTGACTGTTGCGTTCAAACTCTATGCACCTCCTGTCTTCAGGCTTTGTTCGTTTGTTTTCTAACCTATCAAAATAAAATGGGAAACAATGATATTGGAAATAAGCCCAAATTGTTAAAATTAGGTTATTAGGCATGTCTGTCAAGAAGGACATCATCATATGTTACTGATAGCAAATAATACAGAGAGTAATAGGGCAAGTTCTGATCAAATATTTTAGGGACAAGCTGAGGAAATGCAAAATCCTAAACTTTCTTGGCAATTAATGGAGGGATTCTCTTAGGAAAAAAAACTTGCCTCTAGCAAGGGAGGGGGATCTAATATCATTTTTTTTCATATGTGCTCATCTAAGTTGAGAGAAGATGGAAACACAGAAAATCATTAAAATGTCCAAAGGCTAGTCTTGTATAAGAATTCCCTCTGTTATTTTTTTTTATTTTTTTTATTCAATTTCATATATACATTCACAATATATGATTCTCATAACTGTTATTAATAATATGTATTTATAACAATTTTCCTCCAATTGACAATATACTTGAAGATTACTTTCTACCATCCATAGATCCATCTTATCTTACAACGGTCCTACTCTTCTTCCCTCCCTACCTCTTTCCTTCCCTTGTTTCTTCTCTCCTACTTTCCTTCCTTCCCTCCTTCCTTCCCCCTTCCCTCCTTCTCTCCTTCCCTCCTTCCTTCCCTCCTTCCTCCTTTCTTCTCTCTTTCTCTCCTTCCTTTCCTCCTTCCTTCCCCCCTTCCTTCTCTCTACGTTCCCTCCTTCCTTCCCTCCTTCCTTCCCTCCTTTCTTCTTTCCTTCTCTCCTTCCTTCCCTCCTTCCTAGAATTCCCTCTTTAACTTAACACAGAAATCATTAAAATGTCCAAAGCTAGTCTTGTATAAGAATTCCCTCTTTAACTTAAGTGCAATCAAGCACATTTTTCATTTCCCTTTAAATTTGAGTGCAGTTTCTTCCAGTCTGAACCATTTTAAAGGTGAGATTTATGTGTGACCCCAATGATGCTTGCAGTGAATCTAAAAATGTGCATTATATAAATTGGCTGCTGCAGTTTTTCTAATCCAATGTGTGTGTTTTGCTTTGCTGTGCAATCTGAACCTTTTAATTCATAGGAATGAATCCACATGTTAAACGTTTGGTCATTTGCCATAGTATTAGTTGCTCCTAGACATGTTCTCTGCTTCTTTATGATAACGGGCAATACAAATAAAGCTCTCATGACTTCCAATTGAAATGGTTCATTAATATATTACATGGTGATATCTTTGAATGCTGAGCATCCTCAGCATACTGTGGAATAAAAGAGAGAAATGAGTTGTTAAAAACATAGCTACGCACCAGACCCAAACATAGCTGCTCGTCTGCTTGCTTCGCTCATGGTTCTTTCTTGTTAAGCAGGTTACTGCAATGTTCTTTTATCATCAATCATAAATCCAGTACAACCATCTTAATTTTGTTAAATTATTATCTGGGTTTAATTGTAGGTTACTGGAATGGCTTTAAAACTGATTACTTTGTTTTTGGGGAGTTGTTTTAGCTATTTATGTAGTATGAAGAATGCAAAAATACTACAGATTTAATGTTTTATTTTTTCATGGGGATTTATTTTTCAGGGCATATGGCAGTACTGATTGAAGGTGATGGGAATTTAGATCAGCAAATCTGGAGAACAATGCGTTCAAAGACTAATCAGAAATGTCCACCAAACCTTAAGTCAATATCCCATCAGTAACATCTTCTCTAGCTTTTTTTCCCTCTTAGTTTGAAAAATCTGATGTGGTTTAACAGGCTACGATTTGGATTGACTGACTATAAAAAGTGATTGGCAATTGTACTTTCTGACAGATGCCCTTATCTCATTTGCAGTAGATGTAATCTAAGAGTAAAGAATTTTAAAAGTTCATCCTTCTGAAGTATCCATGAACTGTTCATGAATTGTTGTGATAAACTCATTTGGGAAAAATTCAGTAGCTTTACTGCTCAAATACAGGGTCATTTTCTCGCAGGTCAGTGTGAATTTGAACTAAAATGCTTTGGTTTGGTTTGCCCTGCCTTCAATCCAGTCAAGAAGCACACACAGAAGTACCAACTCACTTTTCATTGTAAGGTTACATTAACAAAATCTTGCAAATGTGAAATTATATCTTTCCCCCCTCCCCAACTTTATAGTCCAAGAAATTAAGAAACCTCTCAGATGTTTGCCGTGTGCTCATTTGCAACCTCAGAAGGTTGCAAAAGGTGATCACATGACTCTGGGACACTGCAATCATCATAAATATGAGTTAATTGACAAGTGTCTGAATTTTGACTACATGACCACAGGGGTGCTGTAATGGTCATAAGTGTGAAAAACGGTCATAAGTCACTTTTCCCCAGTGCTGTTATAATTTTGAACAGTCACTAAATGATCTGTTGTAAGTTGAGTACCACCTGAATTGTCAACTTTGGGGTATTGCCTTTTTGGTGAAGTTTTGAGAAGGAATGCTAAATTTTAATTCTCTCCTGAGACGTGAATTCATTTTACAGACTTAAGGTTTCAATTTTCATTTCTCCCAGGTATTTGATGGAACATTTAATAAAATAGTGCTCCTTGATAATCACTTCTGTAAGTGGCATGTTTAAGAATGTCAAAGGTTTTGATGTCTTTTACATAACTACTTGTTTAGAAGAGTCTTGTGAGATTATGCCTCTTTTATTGCCATATCAGAGGGATCCCAAGGATGATTTAAAGCAACTATCCCAACCTGGTTCTCTTAGGATGTTGTGAGATTTATCACGCTGGCTTGAATTCTAAAAGTCTCCAATAGTGGGGACACTTGGTTGGGGAAGGTTGGTATATAGTAAATCAGCATTCCCAGAGCAGGAGTTTCCTGTGGACTTCTACTCCCAGAGTTCTGAGCAATATTCAAATTGGCTGAGGAATTCTGGGAGGTTGGCTCATATACTTTGGCCAGATAAAGGAAGGATATAATAAATTATCTGCTTACTTTATTATTGAAACAGCACAGTCTCCAATTATGCAAAACAAGCATCATATATTTGCAGCATGCAAACTATCTCCTTCCATGAGGATGGAGCAGGAAAGTAAGGAATTAAAAGCATATTTATAACCTGTTTCTTTTGCTGTAGCATTTTCACTGAATTAGTGTAATTCCTGCCAATATATTTATTTACCCTTAGTCTCAAGTATTGAATGCTATAAAAATGACATTCCCTAGTAATTATTAACTTGCAAGTCATCGAGACAGAAATATTAATTTGAGTAATTCAGCAATTCTGAACCCCCACCCTCTTCCCCCAATTTTTATTTCCAGACTGAACTTGTTGGCCTTCTCTGAATTAGAAAAGATTGAACTGCATCCCTCGATCTGAACTTCTGGGGCAGAGACAAAGAGAACAATAGGAGATCTTCTATGTTAGACAGATGCTATGCATGGAATAGCCAGGCTAAGAAAGCCTCTTAAACTTGCATAGCTGCTTTCTTTATCCATGCTTTGCAGGAAACATTCATGCTCTAATTATTTCCAATTATGGTTCAGTTGGATGCTAGCATGCCATATAGATCCCCTATGGAGTGAGGGGGAGGTCCATACACACACAAGCTGGAGGAGTATCATGGTGTCTCTGTATAGCCAGATTGTGCCAATCAGCATGCAAGCAGAAAGGGAAGAAGGATTAGCTGACCTGTTAGAATAGCAAGTGGACAGATAGTACAGGATGTTCTCTAGGATTGGGAATCATAACCACTTTACTGTGACTTGGCTCTGCATTGCATAACATCCACCTCCGGGAACAGCATAATAAGATTGAATGCCATCATTGATCTACTAATCCATTTACTGCTCATCAAATAAGGAACATTTTCATTTTGCCATATTAATAAACTGTTCCTATCAATTACTGGGTAACCATCTGGGTAGCGAACAGCAAGGCAAAATGGAAACAATAATAAGAACATCAGTGCAATACCATCCAGGATGAATGGCTACAGTTGAGCTGAATGAGCTTTGGAACACTATAGTTTTAGTTGCCTTGCAGAACGAAAGGAGGAAACTCCCTTCAGGAAGGAATGGATCAGAGTGAGCTACAGTGAGTAAGGTTTGATGCTTGGCCCACCCTCTGTGCAGTTCTCATGGGGAAGGAGTCTCCACAGGATGTGTCTAGCAGTTTAGAATATACTGTAGAGGGAATTTAAGTTCCGGTAGGTCATGTCTTATGTAATCCAGTGCTGTACCCTAATGGCTTATTTATCTTTAAGAAGCAGATTTATGTCTACAAGTAATAAGCTATCCTCTCTAATCTATTAACCAGCCCTGGGTTTGGCCATGGGGAGGAGAGATCTTATTTAGGTTATAGCTAAAAAGGTAAATCTCATGAGCCTTGACTGATATTCCTGATTTGTAGGATGTTCGATGTGAAAACAGAAGTTTCAGGTCATTTCTACCCCACCACCCCGCCCCAGAATCTCAGAGTGTCATAATTGATCATTTGAAAGGACCATCTGAGTTTTAGGAAATTCTGCTTCAGCATGTTGGAGAATTAGACAAACTTTTCAAGCTCAATCTAGTGGCATGGTTGTTGATTACTTTTTTAAAAATAAACTGAAAAATAGAGATTATTAGATTATTGATTATGTTCAGTCCATAATGTCTTCTGTTATTATTGGGAAAGATTTCTGTTTGGAGAAATGATGGCAACCTATGTTGTTAACAGTAAATGAGAGACCGATGAGCAAAATACCCATGGCTTCTTCTGCTGATTCTTAGTTTGTTTTCTGTTCTGCCAGTATTTGTAAGAAATACGGAGAATGCAAAAGCCTATCAGTATTTTGACTCAGGACTATAGTAATAAGCCTTTTTACAGGGAGTCAGGATTTGCAAATTATGCTTTCAAAATTGCTTTCTTGGGATGGATTCATACATCAATTTGTCACTATGGCTTAGTGTAAATACATAAAAGCTTCCTAATATTTCTAAGTTCTAAATAATATAGGAAACTAATAAAAGCTACTAGAATGTACCTGTGTGTGCGTGGATCTATAATCCATGCGTAAGGCCTTTCAAAGGATCTATTTTATGAGAATTTATGTTGAGATTTCAACCGTAAACTGAATATTAAAATAAATCTGATTTTGAAAATTTGTAATAAAAAGCTCCTTCAGTATTTTAGAAACCACCATTGGGGGGCGGGGGGTGGTATCTATTGCCTTTGATAATGCTGAAATGTTAGTTGAATTGTGCCTACACCTGATTAAATTACCTTGTTTTCTCCTACAAAGAGCCAAATCTGTTCCTGAGTTAAGGAGCTTTGATCGCTCTGCTTGAGGGAGGGGGGGATAATTTATGAGCATTTAATTGAGTCTGACAATTGTCCTTGGATGATAAATGGGACAGAGATGCCATGGCATAGCTTTCTGTGCCTTCCCCCAAATGTCGTTTGCCATTCTATTTGCAGCTTGAGGCAAGGTGTCTTTTGCCTAGGTAGATATGCTTGTTCAGCAGGATAAAGCAAAATCTATTTTTGCCAGGAATTTATTTAATACATCAGTTATTCCCAGAGTAAACATTTTTTTAAATCTGGAACTAGAAATACCTTGGAATATTTTCTTAAGCTGTTAAATTACTGTATTTTAATTGGAAATGTAATACTGGATATCAATTTTATAGTATTTATAATATAAATATAGCCCCGAATGCCAAGTACTAAGGGTTGAACTGAATTAACATTCTACGTAAATGACACTGCAGAGGTGCAAACATAATATTGCAAGTTATGTAAAAGGCCTTCAGAATTTCTCATCTGCAAAATCTGGTTCAAGAACATTTGGTGTGGATCATTCTGAGTTTAGCATTGCATGCATTGTATTGTTTCAAATGAAACATAATTGGCTAATATAACACACTAAGCCATAGTTTATGGTTTACAAATTACAATGGCTGGGCCTATGTAGCATAGTGAACCATTAGGACTTAATGTGTGAATTGACCAATGTACAATTGTTCCATGCAATCACAGAGCTAAAACAATTTTTAATACTTTTTTCACACTTTGGAATCTATTAGTTAAAATGATCAAGGGGCAAAGCTCTAGCGATAGAAAATTGGCATGGATTTTTCTCTCTCCTTAGTTTCTTGTGGAACCCTATTCACAGTTTAGAAAAAAAATATTGAATTGCAGTGAGAACAGCATTCTAAGAAGTTCTTTTTTGTTTTCTTTAGGTTTTTTTAAACAAATATTTACCTATTGTGATATACATATGAAATGTGCTAAGTGCCTATTGACATTCCAATTGATTAATTTACTATATAGAATGCAGTGGATTCAAATGTTCTTATTATACATATGATTTGCAATTTGCTTCTGTCAGGCTTCAACAACCAAATAATACACACAGAGTTATTTTTAAGCAATTTCCTTTATTTCCTTACAGGCAGAAATTTTTCCAAAACTTAAATAACTATATATACTCTTTAAAGATGTAAGTTCTAGGAAGGAGCTTTCTTGATCCTCTTTCTCTCAATCAAACTATCTAAATGTTGCTTCCCTTCCATCTCTGGAATGCAGCCCTTCCTTCCTGACAATCCAGACTACATTCCACCACATCTTCACATCAACGGAATACTTATTACCATTTTCAAAAATTATTGAATTTTGCACATTGGGTTCTGTGGGCATCTCCTTCGATCTCTGCCAGGCTCCCTGCCCCAACTGATTTTTTAAAAAACTTTAAAAATAAAAAGAAAGCTTACACATTGTAACACTGAGTACTACTGTCCAACATGTTTTAAAATCTACTTTACCAAGCAAAAATAACTTCAGTAGCATCATGGGCAGTCAAGAGAGGTCTACGGAGCAAGCTCACTGGTTTCTTTCTCAATAAATGGTGCTCCTCTGGCTGCCCATGCTTACCATGGCATCCATTTCTAAATGCTCAAGCCATGATGTGAAAACACAGATAGCTGGCTTTCAATCTACATTACAAAGTGCCTGTACCTCCCATATGTACTATGTTCAACTCTTTCTCTTTGTTTTTTCCATAGTAATATGTTCTGAGCGTGTTGAGAAGATCACCAAGACATATCATGATATAGATGCGGTCACCACCTTGCTGGAAGAGGTACCTTTCACCCATTGTTCTTTCAGAATCTTAAGTCAAAACATTGTGCAGCCTGGTAGAGTGGTAAGAAGCTCAAGGTGGTTTTGGCCTTTCCTAACAGCTGATCCCTATGGCTGTTAATTATGGCATGGGCAGGAAAAATTCCACAAGGAAGGTCTTGGTTTAGGGTGGATGTGGAAGGCACAAAGAGGAGAAGAAATTGCTTTAGGAGTGGTGAGCGCTGAAAGACCTAAAGTTGTTGAGAAAGTGATGATGGTAGAAGCCAGGTAGCATGGGTGAGGAGATGAAAGCATGTCAAGTGAAACACTGCTCTCCTGTCTTCTCTGTTCTCACAGAAGGAACATGATTTGGAGTTAGCAGCCCGCATTGGGCAAACATTGCTCAAACAAAATCGGAGTTTGTCTGGACGCAATGAGTTCTTGGACGAGCAGCTAGAATTGGCAAAAGAAGAGGTAAGGAAGACTTCTATTTTGCATGTTGAAAAGAGAAGAAATAAATAAATATTGGGGAATGGTTGATATTGAGTTAGTTTTTTAAAAAGACATTTGGAGAGTCAAGTTGGGAATTATTTGAGGCTGACTCAGATTCTGAGATATCCATAGTAGTTGAATGATGGTTTAAGGTTTTATAGCTTGTTGTTTACATCTCATTCCATTGTTTATCCTAGAATCTGGGCATCCTAGAATCTGGGCAGACTTCTCACTCTAGTTTGCCCTATCTCCAATAATCTTTACAGTAGCTTGTATATGGTTTAAGGTGAGAAAGCAGTTGGTTAAAGTAACATGGTTGGCTTCACAGTCAATGAGTCCTGACACTTAGACCATAGCAGCATCCCCATGGTCACACAATTAAAATTTGGGTGCTTGGGAACCAGCTTGTATTTACAACAGCCGCAGCATCCTGTGGTCATAGATTACTCTTTGCAACCTTCCCAACAAGCGAAGTCCACAGGCAAAGCTGCATTAATTTAACAGCGGCATACAGATTCAATTAATTGCAGAGATTTGCTTAACCATGGTAAAAAGAATTGTAAAACTGGGACAATTCACTTAACAACCACTTTACTTAACAGCAGAAATTCTGGTCCCAATTGTGGTCAAGTACCTTTTATGTATATTTTTCATGTGGCTGAACAAATAAAAATATTTTCTGAACTTTCTGTGTTTTTTAAAACCAGATAGCTCAGCTGAGACATGAAATATCGATGCGGGATGATCTTCTCCGCATGTTTACCAACAGCACTGAAGAGAGTGAGCCAACTTCCATCACATCTACCCCGTGAGTATTTAGGCAATGGTGTAGGGTGTTCCCTCTCTCTGATATATCTTTTGCAGAGAAACGTCAGTGGGAAATGGTGGCAGGAAGTGGGTGAGACATAAAGTCATTCCCCAGTTCATTTAGGATACCACAATTTGTATAAAATAATCAGATTTGGATTAAACGTGATATTTGAAATGAAGTGAGTGGTTTTTTTTCTGTACATAGCCATCAACAAGGGTGGAGAGAGATGCCACACCAAGCACAAAGGAATAAAAATATTTGTCTTAATATTACGTTTATTGTTGTAACCATAGATCATAACATGTAATGTACTACAAAACAAAATTATCTAACTGTCAAAGTGTAAAGTAATTAAAAACAGTATTAGATGTAAAAGGGTTACAGCTATATAAAAGCAAAGCTGCAACTAAGAATTAAATATTTCTAAATGTAAACAGCAGGGCGAAAGTAGCAACTTAATTACTCTCGGTTTCGGATATGTCTGTTGTATTATTGGAATGCTTTGAATGGAAACCTGTATTACTGGAATGTTTTGTGTGTTTCACAATGCACACTTTCAACCATGTGTTCCCTTCAGGTGTATTTTGACTTCAACAATCATTTTCCGCTAGCTGGCTGCAAATGAAGATAGTTGTACTATCAAATACTTCTCATTCCCCCCACCCCCCTATACACACACACACACACAGTCTGCCTCTCTCTGTCTATCTCTCCCCCTCCCTCCCTCCCTCCCTCCCTCTCTCTCTCTCTCTCACACACACACACACGCACACAAATATTTATGATTGAGTTCTATAGATCACAATAAAACACTGTAACTGAAATTATATATTGCACAATGGCCGTGTCAGAATGTAAATATGCATTTTGCACAGCAATTTCAGCTGGAGGAAAGAAGGTGAAATAGAGTTGTCCGAGCATCTCTTCCCCACCTCTACCCCCCTTTTCCTCTTGTCCTGTCTGGGGATTAAGCAGGCTGATGCAGTGGATTAAGCAGCTGGTATCTGAGACAGAAATTGTCAACAATGTCAATTTCTCACTCAGCTGTAATGCGATTATAGGTAATCCCTCATATGCCCATTTAATGATGCTTTGAAGTTACAACAGCCTCATAAAAAATTATGACCTGTCAAAATTAGGACTGTTGGGCCAACTTGCAATTTGGGTGCTTGGCAGTCAGTTTTTACTTTGACAGTTGCAGTGACATAGTCACATGTTCACAATTTGTGACATTCACAGTCGGTTCCCAACAAGCAAAGTCAATGGGTTAATAACCACATGATTTGCTTAATGACCACAGTAAAAGTGATTATAAAATTGGATTCAGTTCATTATGTTTAATAACTGCATCATTTAGCAATAAAAATTGTTATAGCAATAGCGCTTAGACTTATATATAGCTTTACAGCCCTCTAAGCGGTTTACAGAGTCAGCATATTGTGCCTAACAATATGGGTCCTCATTTTACCCACCTTGGAAGGATGGAGACTGAGTCAACCTTGAGTCTGGTGAGATTTGAACTGCCAAACTATTGCAGTCAGCAGAAGTATCCTGCAGTTCTGCATTCTAACCACTGAGCCCTCATGGTTCTTGAAGATGATCACTGACTTGTTATGATGTATGGATCCCAAAATGCTATAAATCCAAGATTCATGTTTGAATCAAGCTACATTGGTTTATTTAATAATCAACTTTAATACAAACCCTATATGAACTAGTCTGACTTGATAATGGCTCTCTAACCTTTTGGGCAAGTGGTCCTCGAGCCCTGTGAAATGATTAAACTTTAAACTTTTTGTGTTCAAAGCTTTGTAATTGTGCTAATGGCTCCATCTTCTTTCTCTTCTCTGCTCATTATCCCACTTTTTCTCCAATAGGTTACGAAGGAATGATTCTTCCTTCTCTTTGCAGCAGGGATTGCAATATGATCTTCTTCATCAGAAACTTAAAGGATTGGAAGAGGAGAATCAGAAACTGCGTGCTGAAGTAAGACTCAGCTGTGTATTGTGTATGTGTTTATGGTCAACACGCCTAGCAGTTGTAAGATGAACTGTTTTATTTCTAGTGTATGTTTTTAAATAGCTATTCTCATACATTAAAAAAGATGACTTCTATGGACTTTATAATAAATTACTGCATTTTTTGGACTATCAGATATACTCGCCCACTCTCGGAAAAAGTAGGTGGAAATATCTGTGTCTCTTATAGAGCAAATGTTGCTGAAGCTCTGCCTACCTGCTGGCTCCCACCCTTCGGCCTCTGCCTCTGTGCAGGCTGATCCCGCTGCCTATCCCTGCTGCCTGGAATAGGATGTGTGAAGGTAAAAAATGGACCGTGCGGAGGCAACAATAGGTGGCAGTTCCAATGGGCAGTGCTGGCACTGATGGGAGTGCGATCACCGCAGCCTGGAACAGGTGATCTGTGGTATTCTGGGAGGCAGATCCAACCGCCAATCAGCTGCTTGTGCTTAATTAGGCTGTGCTGAAGGTGACCAGGCTGTTAGCTGTTTGCTGCAAGAAGGCAAATTGCTGGGAGGAAGAGGCAGATTTTTTTTCTTGTTTTCCTCCCCCAAAGCTAGGTGCGTCTCATAGTCCAAAAAATACGGTAGATTTGGTTTCAAATGGCTGGATCCAAGCAGCAGCATAAAACTGAATTGCAAGTTTTTGATGGTTTGGAATCCACAAATACTTTTATTAAAACCAACCAAAGGGTGCAAGTTTCCAAATCACTAGAATTCTCTCACTAGATGCAAACAAGTTTTCGCATTTTCCCCAAGGCCAGCAAGTGAACTTCAATCAAATCTAAGATAAGCTATAATTTGGGGAATTCTTCAAAAAGAATTTGCTCAGCCTCCTATTTATTACAATATCCAATTTTGCAGGGTTTTTATCTTTGGCTAGTTGCCAACACTGTAAGGATATGTGATTCTCTGAGCTTCTTTGTTTGCTGGCAGATATTTTCTCATTCAACTGGTAACTCCATCAGTCCTTTTCTATTGGATCTATAAGAGTATTCTAGTAAACCAGCCTTATGGCCATATGGGGATGGGTCAATAGAGTCTTTGAGCCATATGGTCCCTTAATCTCCTTTACAGGGACTCTAGTGTGACTCTCATTTATCCCACCCTGAAGACATTTCTAGGCAAAGAACAGATTTTCTATTTGTTGCTTCTCTTATCTGATAAAAACCCACGTATTTCATCCCAGATTGTCTTGTGTTCGTCTCTCTATGTGCTATTTATTGTAGTTAAGATTCTCCTTATCATTTCTTTACATGTACAATGTTATGTTTTTCTATTCATTATTGTATTTATATCCCTCTACTTTTATATTCCATTCTTATTCCTTGTTACAGATCTTATATTTACTACACGTTAATTGACATATGTGCATATTTATGCTTATTTGTTAGATTTTATATCATGTTTTCTGGCTTTATGGCTGTAATAAAGGAATTGGGTTGGATTTTATTTTCTCCAAATATTGTACCGATAAGTCTCAAATAGTAAATCTCTGTCTTTCCGTCTCAGGCTACAAACATTGCTACAGAAACATATGAATATGAGGAGCAGGAGCAGAAGCTCATGCTTGATTGTATGGAACAATTTTGTAAGTTTTTTTTTCTGGAGAGAAAAACGTTGAGGGGGGTGGGAATAGGAACAACCTCTCAATAGCTGCAAAGTTCTTCATTTTCTGGTATAAAAGATACAATGAAACTGAAATGAATTATAATTGACTTTATAATTACCTATCTCCTGAGGCTCAGTAGTGCTACGAAGTGAAAGAATTGTTTCATTTATCTTTCAAATGCTCCCAGTTGATTAATCATTCCCCATCTTGCTCTCAGGTGGCTGCCCTGCCAAGGGATATTCATAGTATTAATCCAATAGGTTTGGTAGGAATTAGGTTGGGGAAAGTTGACACCAGCCATCCATGAACAGTTTTGGCTATGCCTGATTTCAGTAACAGTAAAATTATCTACAACTATATCTCCCTACTGAGATATGAGTGCCAGCACAAGTACATATTTGCCTCACCAGATGATTGTACCTAGTTGATCTTGCTGGAGTTAGAAACTAAGCAAACCTTTGCTATATAATTGTTAAAATAATCTCATTGTCTGAATTTAACTGCGGCTTTATTACATGCTTAGTAAAAAGGTTTCAATTTCCGCCTCCCATGTATTTGAAGCATTCTTCCCAGTGTAACAGTACATTATTATTACTGTAGCTGCATTACTTGCACCTACAGCACAGAATTAACCATTAGAGTATAATAACAGATTTGGAAGGGACCCTTGGAGGTCTTCTAGTCCAACCCCCTGCTTAGGCAGGAAACCCTACACCACTTTAGACAAATGGCTATCCAGCATCTTCTTAAAGACTTCCAGTGTTGGGACATTCACAACTTCTGGAGGCAAGCTGTTCCACTGATTAATTGTTCTAACTGTCAAGAAATTTCTCCTCAGTTCTAAGTTGCTTCTCTCCTTGATTAGTTTCCACCCATTGCTTCTTGTTCTACCCTCAAGAAAATAGTTCGACTCCCTCTTCTTTGTGGCAACCCCTGAGATATTGGAACACTGCTATCATGTCTCCCATAGTCCTTCTTTTCATTAAACTAGACATACACATTTCCTACAACTGTTCATATGTTTTAGTCTCCAGTCACCCATTAGGCAAGTGAAAATGAGCTCAATCTGTGTATTCTCCCAGTAGTCTGGATGCTTGAATGGTGATAGGGCATGAAAAGTAGGGCAGAAGAAAATAAATGTCATCCATTGCTGTGCAATTCAGAATTTTGCTGAGTATTTCAGAAGCTGCTCTGTATTCCAAATAACAATAGTCTTTATCTCCTCTCCTATAGCTGATAGCAGCAAGAAAGTTATCCTGATTTCCGAGGAGCTGGCTCTCAAGACAGAAGATTCAATCAGGCAACAGGAGGAGATTAGCCAGCTTCTAGCACAGATTGTAGAGCAGCAACAGAAGTGCCGTGCGGTAAGCAGGGCAAATTTGGCCAGTTTTTGTTCTTAATTTCTTTATTTGATTGATAGATTTGATTTATATAATTTCCCATGTCGCATACAAGACTCTGAAGAGTTTATAATGATTATTAAGAGCCATGGTGGCGCAGTGGTTAGAATGCAGTACTGCAAGCTACTTCGGCTGACTGCCAGCTGCCAATAGTTTGGCAGATCGAATGTCACCAGGCTCAAGGTTGACTCAGCCTCCCATCCTTCCAAGGTGGGTAAAATGAGGACCCAGATTGTTGGGGGCAATATCCTGACTCTGTAAACCACTTAAAGAGGGCTGTAAAGTACTGTAAAGCAGTATATAAGTCTAAGTGCTATTGCTATTATAAATAAAGCTAAAAAGAAAATGCATATAAAACCATATTAACACTATAAGTAGTCCTTGATTTACAACAGTTCACTTAGTAACTATTCAAAGTTACAACGCCACTGAAAAAAAGTGACCAATGACCATTTTTCTCATTTATGACCATGGCAGTATTCCCATGGTCACGTGATCAAAATTCAGACGCTTGGCAACTGGCTCATATTTATGACGGTTGCAGTGTCCCAGGGTCATGTGATCAGCTTTTCCGCCCTTCTGATGTGGAAAGTCAATGGAGAAACTATATTCTCTTAACCATGTTACTAATTTCATAACTTCAGTGATTCACTTAACTAATGCAGTAAGAAAGGTTGTAAAATGAGGCAAAACTCACTTAGCAAATTTTTCACTTAACAACATAAATTTCAGGCTCAATTGTGGTTGTAAGTTTTGTTTTCATTTTTTTTAAATTCTCTTTCAAATTCATTCACAAATATACATTTTATATTTTCATACAAATGATTTTCTCTATTACATTTTATTTCTAATAACAATTCTACTTGTATCCTTTTTAGCTTGTATACTTGCATTTTAGTACTTTCCTATCCCCCCCTTTAATAATGTGGCATCCGAGTTATTTGTTTTATACTTGGTTTCTTTCTCTTTCTGTTTGTATCTCTTTTCTAACCAATCATAAAATCTCCCCCATGTCCTGTAGTGGTTGTAAGTTAAGGATTAACTGTATAATGGTAGTGGAAGTGTAAAAACAATCAGCAACGTTCAACATAGTCATTGCACAGGCTCTGCTGCACACCCAAATCCTAAGCCTTCAAGCCAGTACGAATGGGGCCAATCCGGTCTCCAGGAGATGAGATCCCAAAGGACAGGTGCCATTTCATCTTTCCATCTAAATCCTGCCGCACATGCCACACTCTAGCAGACCGAGGGTATGTGCTAGAGTCATTAGACGGCTCCATTCTCACGGAGTGTGTCAGTAACAGTTCAGTCAGGTGGGGTATACATTTAATTAATAATAATAATAATAATTCAGGAAGAGATTAATCAGATTTTATGGGTAGTAGTGGGACATTTAATACCATTTGTTACTCTGTGCAGTCCTGAAGCCTAGATTCATGATAATGATCTAGTACAGTGTTGGTGAACCTTTTTGGCACCCAGTGCTGAAACAGGAGCGCATGCGCAGGGTAGTGCTGGAAACCAGAAGAGCAGCTCCCCGACATCCATGTACATGCTGGCCATCTAGTCTTCTGGTTTCTCGCGCTCCAGCACACTCTAAGACCAGCTGGCCAACAGCATGCATGCGCCACAACCCAGAAAAACAACAGGCGATGGCTGGCATGCCTGGAGAGATGGCTCTGCATGCCACTTCCAGCACGCATGGCATAGGTTCACCATCACGGACCTAGTACCATCCCCACAGAGAAAACATCCAGGCTCAAGATAGACAAGGAAGCAAGTTTGCTCTGAGGTCTGTAAATTCCTTAGAAAGCGGGATGCTCTTTTTGTCCTTTTTTCCATTTCAAAATTCTATAACAAGAAGTCAAAGGCCCCTGTGTGTGTGTGTGTGTGTGTGTCTGCACAAGGTAAGCTTCAGATTCACACATTTTCTACTGCAATCCTAGTTCTAGTGTTCATTCTTCCACAATAAAGCTGTTCAAAACACATTTAGATAGTAACTGGGCTAGTAGTAGTGTTATTTTGATTTTCCCAATGAATTTACTCTGATGAATTTCTGTAGCATTGCTAAACCAGCTGATGCCAGATGTTGGGGTTCAGTTGCCATTAGCCCAACCAGACAAATAAAACGTTCCTTCCAGTTTGAGTTGCTTTTATAATATCTGATCTAGAATTTTCAACTAGACTAATTTCTTAGTGGCTTTGGGCTAATAGGATTGTTCATAAAACTGGAGACCCATTGTTCTTAGGGAGTCATGTGTTCTGCGTGGCCCTCTTGCGAATAGAGTAGAATGGAATTCAAAAGGTGCTTTTTCTGGTTTTTCTTTGAAGATGTTTCACTTTTCATCCAAAAAAGCTTCTTCAGCCCTAGAAGCTTCTTGGATGAGAAGCAAAATGTCTTCAAAGAAAAAGCAGAAAGTCCTGTTGCCTCTTGAAAAAGCACTTTTGGCACAACCATGTCCTGGATGACTGAGAATTTTCATAAAAAATGGAATGGAATAGAATTAAGAATAGGAATAAGTTACTTTATTAGACAAGAGTGATTGTACAGACAAGGAATTTTTCACCATTGCATAACGTCTCAGTGTACATACAAACAACAAAACAATATCATCGTAAGATACCAATAGCAGAAGGTAGTAGAAAAGATGAGAAGGATAGTGGTAAATCAGTCATACTTTAAAGATAAATATATTTAGACACAAGACTGTACTGTGAAGATTAGGTGTGGGAGCAGAGTGATGGCATAAGGGAAGGAACTGTCTCTGTGTCTGGTTATTTTGGCGTGCAAACGCCCTAGAGCGCCATGGCATATTGAGGCGAAGAGTTGGTACAGTTTGTCAGTTTATGGGAATAATCATGTATTTTGAAGCATTTATATTGTAAACTCTGTCGTGTACATGTGTAGTGGTGGGGTGTTTTTTTGCAGGGTGTGTGTGTCTCAAATAATTTATTACAGCACCCAAGTTACTTACCTGAAAAAAAAAGTACATACCTTTAGCAGTGTAAACCTGCTGATTTTTTTTCTCTTCCCTTTCTCCAGTATTCTTCTGAAGTGGAGCAATTGCAGCAGCAACTCGCTGAAGCCAAGGAAATCCAATCACAGCTTCGCAGAGAGGTGGGTCCCTTGAATAGCAAAGTGTGGTGAGAAGTGATTGCATGGAAAGGATTGCAAGGAGCATTAAGCTTTCCACAAATTAACCCAAATGGCTTTATTGCAACATGTTATGGTTTTCTATACAAAGAGTGCAGCCTTTGATGTGTGTTTGTTTGTGTGTGTGTGTATGTATGAGAGAGTGGGGAGAGGGAGGGAGGGGGAGTGTCACAGTAGAACTGACCATTGGGTGATTTTGGGGGTCACATTTTTTTTAAAAAGTAAGCAATGCAAGGACAAAACAGGTAGTTGGGGCAGAACAGAAGTATGATTTAAAATTATGTTAATACTTAATTTCATCATTTCCCCCATTTCTGCCCATCCTAGAAGTTATATATATATATTGTTTAAATTGCCAGGAACTTCTGAAAGAAGAAAGTCAGCCTACACAAATGTATACAAATGCCATAAAAGTATACATCACAAAAGAAATTATTCTTGTAGTAATCATTTATATGATATGCTAAGATGCCTTGTTTAGATATCTCATTTCTATAGTTTCAGCCATTGCTGAACAAAAAAGGAAAAAACATTGATGCTGACTCCATTTTTAGACACCCCCCCCATAGCAAAACGTCAAAGAAATCATTGATTATTCAGGTGACATCTGAAAATGATGACTCATATAATGACTTAATTACCTGTATTACATCAACCTCAGCAGGCAAGCAGTGCTCCATTGCTACATGATTTTGGCTCACAAAAGGGTTTAAAATAACTCTGTGGGGAATCCCTTCTTTTTAGTTAGTTTCTCCCTTTATTCACTTGGCTTGGCCCCATTAACTATGATGTTCCTGACTTTTTTTTCTATTCTGTGGCATCATTTCAGCTCCAGGACACACAGGAGAAATACACAGAATATGAAGCAATGTTGCATGAAGCTAAGGAAGAGAATAAAAATCTTCGCAACCGCAGTTTGCCCAACAGCACCATCCATCACAGTTCCCCCACCTTCTTACCCTTGGTAAGGATATATAATGCATAGATAAGAGAATGTATACATGTGTGTTTGTAAAAATGTGGAATATATAATACATATATAGTAGAAGGATACGTGAACACTTGCATATACACACATTTATAAATGAGATACATATGTAATCTAGAGCCAGATTGGTGTACACTGACAGGTAGCAGACTAGAAACTGAGATACTGTGATGTCAAGTTCTGCCTTAGGCATGAAACACACACACACACATACACACACACACAAACACACATATCAACTTGGTTGGATGAAACTTGTGATAGAAATGTACTGATAGAAGGATATAAAATATTTAAAAGAAACAGACCTAACAAAAGAGGAGGTGGAATTGCATCTGCTTGGTTGGCCACCCAACCAAGCAGAAAAAATAGATGGACTTTTTGCTAAACAGTTACCAAATGTATGTAGGAAATACATCAAAGGAGTAGTGGCGGATTCTAATTACACAGGCATTAACTGGGAGACAAATTCAGCAATAAGTGGGAAATTGAACAGATTCTTGGCCAGCCAACTTAACTTTGTTATTCAAAAGTAGAGGAGGTAACTAGAGGGTCAGTCACACAGGACCTTATTTTTACTAATAGAGAAGTGATAGGGGGAATAGAAGTTGAAGGAAATTTGGAAGAGAGTGACCGTGCCATATTAGAGTTCAAAATAAAAGAGACACAAGCAACAGAGCATAATCAAATCGGAGTCTTAGACTTCAAAGAAGCTGAAACAAACTCAGAGTTTGGGAAGGATACCAGGGATGAAATCTTAATGGGGAAATCAACTCAGGAAGCTTAGGGAAATTTGAAAAAATATGATCATAAAAGCCCAGTCCAGCTAAATAACATTGGAAAAGAAAAACAAGAAATATAAGAAAAAAGGGTTATTTATATGGTTGCATAAATAACTCTCTGATTAATTGAAAGAAGAAGAAAAGAATCAGTACAAAAAATGGAAAGAGGGACACATAACTAAGAATATCAACAAATAGCCTGGACTTGCAAAAATGTAGTTAGGAAAGCTAAGGCTCAGAATGAGGTAAGATTTGCAACAAATGTCAAAAATAATAGACAAGGTTTCTTTCAACATATGCAAAACAAGAAACAAGTCACAGAAGCAATCAGTTCATCAATGGGAGAAGATGGCAAGGAAGTAACAGGCAGTAGAGAGATAACAGAACTGCTTAATTCATTCTTTGCCTCTGTCTTCAGAAAATACAACCCAAAAGCAGAACTGCAAAAGATAGGCTAGAAATGCAAATTAGAATAAGAAAATAAGCAAATATAAGATAAGATAATATGTCAGCTCTAGATGGATTCATCCTGACAGATTACATCCCAGAGTTCTGAAGGAACAGGCAGATGTGATCTCTGAACTATTGAACCACATCTTTCAAAGCTCTTGAGCATCACGGAACTATCTGAGGACTGGAAAAGAGATGATGTGGTTCCCATCTTAAAAAAGAAGGGGGGGGGATCTAGGAAATTACAGACCAATCAGCCTGACATCAATATCTAGGAAGATATTGGAAAATATAACCAAGCAACAAATTTGGAAATATTTAGAATCATTAACCAGTAGCCAACATGGGTTCATCAAAAACAGATCATACCAAAAACAAATCTTATTTCATTTGTGACAAAGTGACTAATTTAGTAGATCAGCAAAATGCTGTGGACATAGTACACTTAGAGTTCAGTAAGGCATTTGAGAAAGTAGACTACAACCTACTTCTTGGAAAGATAGAAAATTGTGGGATACATAGCATCACCACCAAATTTGTAACTGGATGATAAACCGTACTCAATGGAACCACATCCACTTGGAGGAAAGTAAGTAGTGGGGTGTCTGAAGGTTCTGTTTTAATCCAGGTATTCTTCAATATCTTCATAAGCGATCTAGATGAGGGAATAGAAGGGGAACTCATCAAATATGCGGACAACACTAGGCTGGTAGAAATAGCCAACTCCCCAGAAGATAATCTCAAGATCCAAAAGAATCTCAACAGACTTGAACACTTATACTTACCTAATAAAATGAAATTCAATATAGATAAAAGTAAAGTTTTATACTTAGGCAAGAAAAAACAACTGTACAGATACAAATTAGATGAAATTTGGCTTAATGCCAATAATTATGAGAGGAATCTTGGAGTCCAAGTGGATAATCACTTAAATATAAGCTAACTGTGCAGCAGCAGCCAAAAAAGCGAATGCAATACTAGTCTGCATTAATAGCGTCATAGAATCAGTATGACATGAAGTATTGGTACCACTTTACAAAGCCTTAGTACAACCACACTTGGAATACTGCATCCAGTTTTGGTCACACAATATGTAAAAAAAGCTGTGTCTCTGGAAAGAGTGCAGAGAATAGCAACAAAGGTGATTAGGGGGCTGGAGGCTAGAACACATGAAGAACAGTTACAAGAATTGTGTATTTCTAGTCTAATGAAAAAGAAAAGGATTAGGACATAAGACATAATAGCAGTGTTCCAATATTTAATGGGCCGCCATAGAGATGAAGTGGTCAAACTATTTTCCAAAGCACCTGAAGGCAAGACAAGAAACAACGGATGGAAACTAATCAAGGAGAGAAGCAATCTAAAATTAAGGAGAAATTTCCTAATGGTAAGAACAATTACCAGTGGAATGGTTTGCCTTCAGAGTTGTGGGTGCCCCAACACTGGGGGCTTTCAAGAAGAGACTGGACAGCCATTTGAATAACCTCTACCCTTTACAGAGCAGGGAACATGGGGGGCAGGGGGTAGAGGGGAGACAGCACATCTAAGAGTGTGATTGTTTTAATTTGTCCAAGACTCAACTGCCAGAACGGTTTTGCAATGAACTTTGGATGCGGGTTTTAGAGAAATAGCATCTCTGAGTAATGGCTAAGAGAACAGTCAATGGCTCAGTTTCCATATCACACTGAGTCATGATGAGTTCTTCAATAATGGTTTAATGAATACATATTTCTTGACTGGAGGCAGAATACTAAGCCATAAACCTTAGTTTGCAGAAGTGGACTAGTACACGCTAAATTTAAACAAACAAACATTATACATTATAGCTGGTGCTAATATGTCTTTCTGGTTAGAGTTTAGGAGAACACTGTTCAGCTCTGTTCTCACTTGGGAAGCTGTAGTCTAGTAGGAATAGAAAAGGAGAAATATCTTTAGGAATTTCCTAAGTAATATTACTTTTTGCTGCCAGAAGAATAGTCTGCCCATGGTTACTTTTTGTTGCAGGATTCCCTGGCTGCAGAGATCAAGAGCACAATGAGAAAAGGGATGGACAGCTCTGGGTCATCTGAGTGCAAGTGAGTGGAGAGTACAGTAGCATTCACAGATTGGCAAGAGGCCTGAATTTTTTTTAAAAAGTGTATAGCTCTAGGGATACCATGGTGATGAAGGAAGAAGTAAGGGATGCTTACTATCAGGAGGTGAAGGTGGTGCTGGTGGAGGCACCAAATTATGGAGTTGAACTGACTTAGTCTGCAGATAGGTGGAGCTTAGAATACTTCTTGGTGTTATGGACAGTAAAGGCTATGATTTTATTAAAAACAACACTGGGAAAAATTGGGACTTTTGGAGGATGCGATTCTTGAGTTTTTTGACAAAGAAAGCAACTAACCTTCTCTTTGATTTCTATCACTGATCACAATATTTCCATCTGTCTGCTTATTTTCAGAAGCTTATGGCGTGTGTTTGAGACAGTGAAGGCTGTGAAACGAGCAACAAAATCTAAATCGGGAAGGGCAACCCCTTTGAGTCTTCCTCCACGTTCCCCCAGAGCAGCTTCAGTGGCCTGCAGTCACTTTAGCACTCCACGTAACAACCGTTATGGTTCGGATAGCCCCATTATGCCAGAAGAAAAATATCACTTGGCTCCTGAAGTTTTCAATGCTACCCAGTGAGTATTACTAGGATCTGGACTCCTCTGTGGCAATACAGATTTGTAAAACCTATAGGAGATATCTCATGGTTGACTTAGCCCAGTTTGCCATCTGGCAGTCTTCAGATGAGTTGGACTAGAGTTCTGGAAATTATCATCCCAAATATCCAGACCATGTTCTTCGGAAACTTGGATTAGATCTTAAAGGCCAAACCTACATACAATATTTTTCATATGAGATGCTCTGGACTATAAGACTCACCTAGCTTTTGGGGAGGAAAACAAGAAAAAAAAATCTGCCACTGCCTCTCAGCAATTTGCCTCCTTGCATCAAAAAACAAACAGCCTGGTCAGCTTTAGCACAGCCTGTTTTAGCACAAGCAGCTGATTGGTTGTGGGATCTGCCTCTGATCAGCACAAACAGCTGATTGGTGGTTGGAATACCACTGATCAGCTGTTCCAGTCTGTGGGTATCGCCACCACCTGTTGCCACCATTGCTGCCCATCACTGCTGTCCCCTATCGCTGCCTCCGGGTGCCCCATTTTCAACCTCTGCATGTGCCCCATTTTCACCCCATTCCAGGTGGCGTGGATTGTCGCCGCTGCCACCTATCCCCGCCACCTGGAACAGCCCAAAAATGGGGCATGAGGAGGTGGAAAATAGGACGCACGGAGGCTGAAAATGGGGCGCGTAGAGGCAGTGATAGGTGGTAGGGGCGATGGGCGGTGGTGATCCCCACAGCCTGGAACAGCTGATTGGTAGTATTCTGGGAGACAGATCCAACCACCAATCAGCTGGTTGTGTTAAATCAGGCTGTGCTGAAGCTGATCAGGCTGTTAGCTGTTTATTGCAAGGAGGCAAGTTGCTGGGAGGCAGAGGCTGAAGAGTGGGGGCTGGCGGGTTGGCGGGGCTTTGGCAACATTTGCTGTATAAGATGCACAGACATTTCCACCCATTTTGGTGGGCAGGGGGAAGTGCATCTTATACACCGAAAAATACAATAGTTTCTGGCTCTCCAGCCTTGGATTATGATTATTTCCCAGGAATTTAACAACATATTCCATCTTATTTCAGTTTATGGGGACCATATATTGCAGGGAAGGCTGTTTACCTTAATGGATCCCAAACTTTCCAGACCAGCCATAGTTGGAGGTAGTCCATTGAAAGAAAAAAAAATGAGAATTTTTTTGGGACTGCCTTAAAGGACATCAAAAGATTCATCAGTATTTTGCCCTGCTGGGCCTTTGATAAAGAAAAAGCTGTCAAATAATTATGTTTCTATCTCTAGGAAACAATTTGGGGCATTGAATATCTCAAATTCAAATGGGTAGCTAAAGAAAGACAAGTCTCCTCATTCCTTCCTCACATCACCTTGGATTTCTCTAACAAACAAGGAGAGCAACTCTTACCACCCTATTTCTTTAATTGCTATGCCTACTCTGGCAAAAGCTTTCAGCTAGACTCCTTCGGCACTGCTTTTTCAAACTTTGATTTGCAAACCATAACAATGCCCTCTTGACATCTTGCATTGTTGGGCACAACCCATCAAATTGCTGATGTACCTCAAAATATCTCCTGTCAACCCCAGGGAGCTTATTATCCATTCATGGTACCTTCTGCCTCTATTGAAAAATGTCTTGGTTCAAATCTTATAAAAGTGCAGTTGCCAAATGTCCAGTCCTTGCTCTTACTAAAATCAAGACAAGATGTCTTTGTTGGTTTTTTCTAATCTCTTATCGCCATATTTGTCTCTCCTATCCAGTTTCAATAATGCATTTTTTGAGGCAGGGATGTGTTTCTGGGACAGATATTTATATTTTTGTTATACATATTGATGGATCATGGTCAGTCTGTGCTTCTCCAAAAGATGTTGAATGACAGTTTCTAGAATCCCCCATTGTCACTACATACACTGGAGCTGTGAGGAGCTATCGTTCAGCAACATCTGGAGGACCAGGATTTCCCCCTCTGGCAACAGGGTAATGGTGGTGCTTTCGGAATCAGATCAACTTCACAACTCTCTTTATTTTAGCCGCGGCGTGGCTGCTACATCAGGTACACCTGGCCACCATGTCTTGGAAGCTGCTATCCAGAGTTTGTCTGCTCGCCAGAAGAACTACAGCGCTGAGCTTTCATTTTTTGAGATGGAACGTGAATGCAAACTGAAGCGCTTGGCTCAGGAGGCGGAGGATTTCAGTGGGTGTCTGACCCCCAATGGAAGCATTGCATCCATAGACACCAACTATTCAGGCAGTTCTGGAACTTCCTTCAGCTCCTACTGTTGCTTCCCTGATAAGCTTCAAATTGTTAAGCCTATGGAAGGTTAGTGCAAAGGGGGAGCCCGGGGAAGCCCTCTTCACTTAGGGAAACAGCTTACCGTGTTTCCCCAAAAATAAGACAGGGTCTTATTTTGACCCACGGATTAAGCACTTGGCCTAATTTTCAGGGAGATTTTATTATTTTTGAGGTGCAGGAGGCAGTGAGCGTGGTCACCTCATGGTTGCCACTGTATTGCAATATTTTTGGGAGGGCTTATTTTGGGGGGAGGGCTTATTTTAACACATGTACTCAAAAGCTTGATTGGGCTTATTATCCCGGGAGGTCTTATTTTAGGGGAAACAAGGTACTATGAGTTGTTCATTTAATGTGCATCCTTTGGCTTTCCAAGCTCATTATTTTCAGAGTGCTATTCCGGAATAATACAGGTAGTCCTCGACTTACAGCGGTTCATTTAGGGACTGTTTGAAGTTACAGCCTCACTGAAAAAAATGACATGACCATTTTTCACCGTTTACGATTGTTGCAGCATCCTTGTGGTCACATAATCAGAATTCGGACACTTGGTTCATAAACTCATATTTATGACGCTTGCAGTATCCTGGGATCATGTGATTCCCCCTTTGTGACCTTCTGACAAGCAACATCAATGGGGAAGCCAGATTCAGTTAACAATTGTGTTACTAACTTAACGACTGCTGTGATTAACTTAACAACTATGGCAAGAAAAGTCATAAAGTGGGGCAAAATTCACTTAACAAATGTTGGGCTCAGTTATGGTTGGTTGTAAGTCAAGGAGTATCTGTACTACACTTCCAAAAGTAATCTTATGAAATTCCAAAAGGAAATGGAACTGGAAGGGTGAATTTCTGGCATTCCAAAATCTAGATGGGGGGGGGGGAGAGAGGAGGCGTGAAAACGTTATAGGACAGTGCTTTCCATTTTAATGTGGAGAAAAGTACAGACTTTGGGGGAGGGGTTGTTTCTTGTTTATTTTAAGCTGTGTTAAATTCCTGGTAAGACTTACATGTACTTCATGTAACGGTGGTAGGAGCAATCCCCGGCTTATCATGTAACCTAATGATTGGAACAGATTTTCCACTAACTGAGGATTGAGATCAAGATTGGATTCAAGGAGGGGGCTAAGATACAGAGAGTAACCACAAGAGCCCAATCTAAAGCAAGGACAAGGATGGAGCAGAAATAAGAGGAGAAGGAATCTAGGATTCTTCCTAGCCATCCTGATTTAAAAGGATAAGCGAGATGTCCTAGAAAGGAGAAAACCCTGGACATTGTAATCCTTCTGCCATGGTCTAGTAAATGCAGTGAATATATCCCAGTTTTCCGTGATCAAGCAGCTTGGTACCCAGAAGCAGTTCATCTGAGGAATGTGTCAGCTGAACGAATAGCTAAGGAACTGGTCAAAATATTTAGTAGGATAAGCACACCAATCGAGATCCTCACATGTAGCTTTGTGGAGATTTAAGAATAAAAAGTCCTTATCATTCTCAGGCAGATTATTTTACTGAAAGGATGAACCAGACCTTGAAAAATATATTTAAGAAATATGCAGGCCAAGTCCCAATATTTTGGGTTACATGGCTGTCTCTTCTAATGTTTGTATTCGGTCTTTTCCCGTGTAAGATTGAGATTATCTTGGCAATGTTTCGTCGAGGTCTCACTCGCCATCCTCAGGCTGGTGTTTTCAGCCGAAAACCCGAATACAACAAGACCAACGCGCGCGCACACACACACGCGCGCACACACACACGCGCGCACACACATACACACACACACACAAACACACACACACACAAACAAGCTGAGGAATAAGTTAAAAGCCCTAGGACAGTGATGGCAAACCTTTTTGGAACCGAGTGCCTAAACTAGAATATGAGTGAGCGCCGGCCAGCTGATCTTCTGGTTTCCAGCACATGTGTGCGCTGGTTAGCTGGTCTTCACATGCACCTGAGCACCAGAAACCCAAAGACCAGCTGGCTGGTGCATGCATGCCCCCTTTCAGGCCATTTTTTGGGCCATTTTCAGGTCATTTCTGAGCCCACAAGCACCTGCAAAGACCAGCTAGCCAGCTGAAAACCAGACGTGCAGTTGGCGATGGTGCTTGTGCTCACAGAGAGGGTTCTGCTTGCCACCTTTGGCACGTGTGCCACAGGTTCACCATCATGGCTGTAGGACACATTGCCCAGGAGCACTTAGAAATAGTCAGAGAAGGAGAAAAGAGTCTGTAATAAAGGCTTAAAGGCAAAGCAATTTACTGTAGGAAAGCAAGTATTCATTGTTGTTGTTACTGTAGGAAAGCAAATTACAGGCTAAGAGGCAAGGTCCCTACATAGTAAAAGGAAGAATTGAGTCAGGGAATTATGAAATTGAACTGGAAGATAGAAAAAAAGAAAATCTACCATGCTAACCTCCTGAGGAAATGGCACAATGGGTCTGAACCTGGGGTGACTTTCCTTGTACTGAAAGAAAGCCATCCAGAATTGTTGGGCCAAGTGATACTGCAGCTGTCCCATGGAAAAATACATATTAATTCTGACCAAGGAATAATCAAATTATAGATTTAGAAAAGTTTCTAGATTTAGAAACTGTAAACATACAGTATGTTTTCCATACAACCAGGTTTAACTGCTTTATAGAGCACAGAATAGAAATGGGTGAAACACAACCAATTAGACAATGTTCCTATTGGATTCCCGAAGAGTTGAAATATACAGATACCCCAGGTGACATTGTAGAACTATCTGTAAGTGACTGGTGTCCTCCAATTGGGGCTTAAATCTTTCAAGATTCCCTCCTGCCTTTAATGTGTTGTCCATGTAGTTTGGAAATTTCTATTTCTCGTTATAATGTTGGTTTGCAATTCCCCATACTTCTGTTTAGGCATGCTACAAATGATTTTTGCTGGGATTTGCCATTGGGTCCAGCAAACTCAAGTATACCTCTCTGCCTTCTCTTAGGTTCTATGACTCTGCACCACTGGCAGCAGCTGGCCCGGCCTCATCTGGCAGGAATCTTGGACCCTCGACCAGGTGTCCTTACCAAAGATTTCCGCCAACTTGACACTGATCTTGAAGAGGTCCACAATCTAAATGACTTAGAAGAAGATGACATTGATGCCAGCGCCTTGTCTTCCCTTGCTACCTCAATACCAATTAAAGCCAAAGAAAGGGCAACTGGTGAGTGGGCTAAGCAGGGTCACTCCTAATGGTATATATTAGCTTGTCTTGATAAGATTTGAGGAAATCCTGATTTGCAAGTTAGTAAACATCACCTCAACTTTCCTACAGGAAAGCAGTCATAATTTGTTGGCAGCTGTGATAATTGGAATATGTGCCTATTGGTGAGGTCCAAACTTAGCATTACTGGTAGATATACTGTGGGTGTTTTGACAGTGTTCCTGTGGCAGTGAATCAGGTGGGGTCATGAGAATGTGTCTGAGAGAAGGCTTCTAGGAGTAACTTTCTACTGGAGAACCTGTTTTCTTTAGTTCAGTGTTTCTCAATCTCAGCAAATATAAAATACATGAATTTTAATTTTCAGAATTCTCCAGACAACAATGCTTCCTGTGTAATTCTGGAATTGAAGTTCATGAACTTCACTGGTCTACTTTTTCAGACAGTCATTACCAGCGGATTCAGCCAATCTTAGCCACAGTGAGGGATGCTGGGACCTGTAGTTCAGTAAAATCTTGAGAGCCACAGGTTCTCCACCCCTTTTCCAGCTGGAGGCTATGAATCATTGCTGAAAAATTGGATGAAATTTAATGCCCTATTGTTCATAGAAGCTTTTCCCTTCCCTTTTTCCTTTGATGTTTGTCCACCTCCATGACTCCCCTCCCCATTCTACTCATTCGATAACCCTTTGTTTTCCTGTCCCGTTTAGTTTTTCACTCCGTTAACAATCTGCCCCAGACCCCGCCTACTTTCACCATCACCACCTGTTGCATCATGCACCCTAGCAAAGAGGTTACCATGGTGACACCCAGGTAAGCATCCTATTGCCCTTCCCTTAAGCTTTCCAGCCACCTGTCTTTCTCCTACAAGGGAAGGTCATTTCCTACATAAAGGATGTGTATGGGCACATCTGGGATTTTTTGTTTTCTACCTCTTGTCTTGCATTCTTCTCCTTCCTCATTGTCAAATCCTGACTTCAGGCATTTCTCCTGATATGCACGACTTCAGGGCACATGGATGGGAGTCCTGAAGTAAGAAATCCTTGCTTGCTGCTTCCTTCCTCTCCTTCCAGCAGAAGAATTTCCCTCCTTGATTCATCTCCTCCCATTGGATAATGGCTGCAGAGAGGAGCAAGGCCTTGCAGGAAATAGAGAATGGAAGTTCATAGAATTGGGAGGAGGAAGTTATAACTCCTTAGTGCTGGGGTTGATTTAAAATTATTTCAGGTGATCAAGTATATTGTCCAGAAAATTTGCATGATAAACAATGACTTTATATATTTATTTTTTAAATAAATAACTGCATATGCTTAGGGGCATCTTGCTTATCGTATTTTTCATAGTATAAGATGCACCAAGATTTTGAAGAGGCAAATTAAAAAAAAAGTTTTTGTGCTCTGCAGATTTCCCAAAAACGGCCCATTTTTCACGAAAAGAGGTCCATTTTTTGTCATAAAAAGGGCATGCACAGCCTTTAGAAGGCTTATAGAGTGTTCCTGGGGGCTGTGAGGGGGGACAAAATGAGCAAAACACAGCCCATTTTTTACTCATTTTTTCCCTCCCCAGCAGCACTCTGGAAGCCGCATAAAGGCTATGCATGGTCGGTTTGTCACGGCCTGTTGACCGCTGCCACGGTTTATTCACCAAAGCTCATTCGTGGCTGCTGCAGCCCGTTCACTGCAGCCCATTTTCAGTGGCCTGTTTGTTGCTGCCGCCAATCCCCGCTGCCTGGAATTGGCCGAAAATGCGACACTCCAGGCCAAAAATGGCTGGCGGGTGGGGGCCAGTGGGTGGACAGCGCTTCGGCAACAATCCACGTATAACACACACCACAATTTTCACCCACTTTTAAGGGGGTGGAAAAGCAGTATGTTAAAATATTAAAACCACACAGATTAAAAATTTAAAAACTCAAAATTAAGAGACAGATAGCACAGGGATAACGTCTTCTTACCCTATCACACCCATTGATATTTTTAAAGGGAAAATGTTCCAGTCTTAGGAATGTTCAAACATCCTGGGTCACAGAATTAAGGAGGTTCTTAGAAGAAAATGTACATTATATTTAATGTAATTTATACAGTTGTCAATGGGGCCTAATTTTTAGTATGCCGTAGGAATATATGTGTGAATATGTTTGTAAAAACAGTCACAGAAGAAATGGAAAGAAAGGGGCTGAATAGCCAGTCATTGCCTACCTGTGGCCTCAGTGAAAAAAAAAAACCCTGCAATTGGTAGTAATGTTAGGAGCAACTTCAGGATTAATATATGGGCCAGAGCTTTTCTATCATTTTCTATAAGGTACCAATGGAAATATCTTCCTCCTGGACAGCAGGACCAGGTTCCTGATTTTAGAAAGCAGGCGCTGATGCATTGATGTCATGGCTGAGGAATTTTGGGAAATGTAGTCCCCGCACGCTTGAAGGGGGCCAGGTTAGAGAAGGCGGCCCTCCTGTAGCTTGAGACTGCTAAAAAGACTGTATCATGGCGGACATAGTACTGTTGATTTCTTTTGTTTTGCAGAAGGCCCAATTCAAAATAAAATTGTGGTGGATTGAGCCTTAAAGGGTCATAGTCTGTAGTTCTCAGCCTGCCTCAAGAACAACCGGAGGCAGCCATTGCCCATAGGAATTGCCAGGAGCCTGTCTCAATTACCTGAAAGGGAACCAAAAAGTACCTTTTTTAAAATGCTGCTGTTATAATTCGGAAAGAGGTACTCAGTCAAGCCCCAAAATATTAGGGCATCTCTCTTTTCCTATTCACAAATTGCAGGAGCCATTTGTGGAAATGGAGCACAAGTCCACATCCTGCAAAGCTTTCCTTCGTTTTCACTTTGCAGACTGAACGGAAGAGGGCGGAGTAAGGTGTTTTCTCCATTCAGTTTGTTCCATTATGTGCTCCTTTCTTATTTTATATAGAAAATTAGTATTTTCAGGGCTCAGGTAATCACGGGCATCTGCACCTAGTGGAGAAAATACCTTGTAATTTAGACATTGTTCTAAAGGGTTTCCGTGAAAGAAACTTCTCAGTTGCCAGAATTCCTAGCCCGCACAGATTGAGAGGCTATTGCAGAACAAATCAAGATGGGTTGGGATGTATGTTTGCAATAATCACCTAACCCAAACATATTAAAACCTTTAGACTAAATGCTTGTTTTTTTCCCTTCCTCCTGCTCTTCCTCCTATTTAGTCTTTATAATACAGTTGTGCCGTCTTGTGGGCCCTGCACGGGGCTGAGTCTGTCTTCCCCTCCTCAGTCCCACCTTAAGGAACAACACAGGGAGAAGAAGAAAGAGAAGGAGCTTGGACTGGTGACTCTACTGGCAAAGCAAGGTATTTGTGCACAGAGCCAAGGACTGGCGCTCGTGTCCCTGCCCTGCGTTATTAGGGATCCAACCCCCTCCTCTTGCTTTTCTTCTTCCTTGGTTTCATTGTGGCACTACCACGCAGAAAGCTTTGTTGATTGGACTTCAGGACTGCAACAGAAAAAGCCTGAGAAGAGTCCGAAAAGCATCTTTAGCTTGAACCTGGTAGAGAAACTGCAGCAACTGGGCCTTGATAAGGTGTTGGCTAGAGGGGAAGCATCATATCTAACCATACACCAGGAATTTCACCTGGGAAAGAATTGTAGCTCTGGACTTGGAAACCAGCAAGATCAAGTGGAGCATCAATAAAAATGAAGGGGTGTTTGTGTGTCCTACTGCCTGCTTTAGAAAAGCTGGACGAAACTCGGTTGTACAGCTAGAATATTGGGTGTACCAAGTTGAGGAGCACTTACGTTCCACTTAGAGCACTGTTTTCTTCACTACTTGTGAATCACTGTGGTTGGCATGTCTATTACAGGGTTACATTGCATCTTCATTCTTCAATTTCTTTTCCCCTCCTTTTCTCTTTCCCACTGCTGATGAAATATTTCTGTCAAATGACTGTTTTTAGACCAATATGTAGTTGTATCCCCAATCCCAATCCCATTTCTTCTGCCTTTTGTTGTCAATTTTATTCTACTAGAATTGCACAATTCTAGTAGAATTGGGTTGCCCCCTAACTGGGTTAGGGGGCAAGGGGCAAAAGGAGTGGGAAAACCCTTGAACTTCCCAGCTAGAAATGGCAATGGACGGACTGAGCATTGGAAGCAGTGGCTGGAAGTCGATGGTTATCTGTGCGGAGAAGCAAAGATTAGCAGTAGCATTTCTGCATCCTCTTAGCTCATTGTTTTCGGATTTGGTTTTGTTTTCACCTGTCTCTGCCCTGTGTATAGTTCTCAGTTTAATCAGGGATGGCAGGCTAAATAGAAATTTTGGTGGGAAATTTTATTGTATTGTGAGGAGTTGATACATTTCTTCATCCTCTTTTACTACCAATGCTGCTATCCTTAACCTTTGTTAACTATGACATGGTGTCTAGGTTTTCATCTTGATGAAGCCTGTGGAGATTTTCTCTCTTAAAAGACCTAATCATAGTTTATTATAAAAAATATTGATGAAAGATCATCAGGCTTTGATTGTCGTTGTATTATATTTCCAAAATGAAGCAGCTGTTGCTTTCTCTTTGGGGTCTGAGAATTTCATTTGGGAATGTAGAATTTCCTGTTTCTGAAACAAAATTCCAGCATTTTATTTTTCCTCCCAATCTACTGTACAAGCTGGATCCGTATTTATGTTTTATCCACGCTAAAACAGGAATAGGTCTTGTTCCTATCAATTCCTCCTGAATGAGTATTCTCGTTCTTTTAAGAATTAAGCCAAGTTTGCAATGGCTTCCACATGTGTCATGTTTCTCTTTCTTCTCTTGAAAAGAATGCCTGCATTTTTCCATTTATGTATGTTAGATTAAAAATCCAACCTCATCCCTCCTGGACCTGCCTAGTTCTGTACTCCTTGCATGCTCGTATATGTGTGTGCTTCACAAAATGCCATTTGCACTCCTTCTCCGAAGGCCAGTTTGCACTCTTCCACATTTACAGTTCTTCTCCTGTGACTTGGCAGAATTAAATGATGATGCTGTTTCCCTAACCAGTCTTCTGTGTTTTTGCCTAAATACACACATTCAAACGTGTACACACTTCACCTGTTGGGAAAACTGAGCTAGATCACTTGCTTCACCCATTAATATAGCTTAACTGTTTTAATAGCAATGACATTTAGAAGTGAAAGCCACCCCATAGTACTTTACAGGGCAGTTTAGAATTGTCCCCAAAAACTCTGGACCCTCATTTTACCGATTTTGGCAAGCTAGAAGGATATTGAGATTGTCAGGATTGACTTATAGACTGTGGCAGAGTTAGCCTGCAATAGTGTATTCTAATCACTGCGCCTCAGGGCTCATTTAATTTAACATAGTGCTCAACCACCCATTGTTACTTATAAATCATCGTTTATTATATACTTCAATGTTATTCCTGAATCATGCTCACAAATTAAATGAATTATGACACAACATGACTAGTAAATTGAGGTGTCCTACTTTGGTATAAGTGCCTTTGAAATTTGAAGATAGGAAGAGTGATTGTAGAAGAGATAGATAAGAAGCTAAGTCCAGAGAGACATGTCAATCATATCCTGACATTTTTCAGGCTTTGGGCATTTAGATGAATGTCAGAAAAACCTGTTGTGAGAAAGGTAGGTGGGTAATGTAGAAATAAAATGTGTGACTTCTTATATATACATTTTTTGATTCTGATCAAGGTGATTCAAATATTTTAGACCAACCTGCCTAGATAACGCCACATTGGAGGGCTGTTGGTTAGACAATGAGAGTTATAAAATTACATTACCATATTTTTCGGAGTATAAGATGTTCCAAAGTATAAGACGCACCTAGATTTTGGGGAGGAAAACAAGGGCAAAATATCTGCCTGTGCCTCCCAGCAATTTGCCTCCTTGCAACAAACAGTACAGACGGTATACACTAGTGTTATATTTCAGAATATATTTGTTCAGATGCTGTTAAATTGATGTGCTTTCTGGAAGTATAATTATTCTCTGCTATTTAAAAGAATATACTTTTTAAAACAATAGCACCTCTTCAGATCAAGCATTTATTTTAAAAAGCAACTTCATTTTGTTAAATTATCTAGAATAATAATAAAGCGGTCTTTAAAAAAATAAGTTTAATAAGTTAAACATTCTATAGACATTTATAATTTTTTACTTATCTCCTTGCAGCAAACAAAATCTGCCTCCCAGCAATTTGCCACACAAACAGCAAGTTTCACTTTTAGTTTCTCCCGATCATCAACTGTTAGAGGCTGCAGGGATTGCTATAGCTTATTGAAGCCCCCGTTTTCTGCAAAGAGGTAAATTGCTGGGAGTCAGAGGCCAAAGGGTGGGAGCCAGTGGTTGGGTGGGGCTACATTCAGTGTATAAGATGCACCCATATTTTCACCCTCTTTTAGGGGGAAAAGGTGCGTCTTATACTCCGAAAAATACAGTATCTTTCTACCAGCAGAATAGATGAGAGGAAGGAGACTGAGTAGATGCAATTGCTTGATCTAGCCAAGAGAGGTCTGTAAAGATTCATTGCTGCAAAGCAAGATCCTTTGCTCCAACCTGTCTGGATTTAACTGACTTGGAATTGTGTACTCTACAGGTGAAACTTGAAAAATTAGAATATTGGCAAAAGTTCATTTATTTCAGTAATGCAACTTAAAAGGTGAAACTAATATATGAGATAGACTCATTACATGCAAAGCAAGATAATTCAAGCCATGATTTGTCATAATTGTGATGATTATGGCTTACAGCTCATGAAAACCCCAAATCCACAATCTCAGAAAATTAGAATATTGTGAAAAGATGCAATATTCTAGGCTCAAAGTGTTCCACTCTAATCAGCTAATTAAGCCATAACACCTGCAAAGTGTTCCTGAGCCTTTAAAAGGTCTCTCTGTCTGGTTCAGTAGAAATCACAATCATGGGAAAGACTGCTGACTGACAGTTATGCAGAAAACCATCATTGACACCCTCCATAAGGAGAGAAAGCCTCAAAAGGTAATTGCAAAAGAAGTTGGATGTTCCAAAGTGCTGTTTCAAAGCACATTAATAGAAAGTTATGAGGAAGGAAAAAGTGTGGAAGAAAAAGGTGCACAAGCAGCAGGGATGACGCAGTCTGGTCAGGAAAAGGTCATTCAAAAGTGTTGGGGACTTTCACAAGGAGTGGACTGAGGCTGGAGTCAGTGCATCAAGAGCCACCACATACAGACGGATCCTGGACATGGGCTTCAAATAACGCATTCCTCTTATCAAGCCGCTCCTGAACAACAAACAATGTCAGAAGTGTCTTACCTGGGCTAAAGAAAAACAGACCTGGTCTATTGCTCAGTGGTCCAAAGTCCTCTTTTCTGATGAGAGCAACTTTTGCATCTCATTTGGAAACCAAGGACCCAGAGTATGGAGGAAGAATGGAGAGGCAGACACTGCAAGATGCTTGAAGTTTCCGCAGTCTGTGTTGATTTGGGGAGCCATGTCATCTGCTGGTGTTGGTCCACTGTGCATCATTAAGTCCAGGGTCAAAGCAGCCGTCTAACATGAATTTTTGGAGCACTTCATGCTTCCTTCCGCAGACGAGCTTTATGGGGATGCTGACTTCATTTTCCAGCAGGACTTGGCACCTGCCCACACTGCCAAAAGCACCAAAACCTGGTTCAATGACCATGGGATTACTGTGCTTGATTGGCCAGCAAACTCGCCAGACCTGAACACCATAGACAATCTATGGGGCATTGTCAAGAGAAAGATGAGAGACATGAGACCGAACAATGCAGAAGAGATGAAGGCCGCTATTGAAGCATCCTGATCTTCCATAATACCTCAGCAGTGCCACAGGCTGATAGCTTCCATGCCACGCCGCATTGAGGCAGCAATTGCAGCAAAAGGGGCCCAAACCAAGTACTGAGTACATACGCATGCTTATACTTTTCAGAGGTCTGATATTTTTCTATGTACAATCCTTGTGTTATTGATTGCATATAATATTCTAATTTTCTGAGATTGTGGATATTTGGGTTTTTATGGGTTGTAAGCCATAATCATCACAATTATGACAAATCACGGCTTGAATTATCTTGCTTTGCATGTAATGTGTCTATCTCATATATTAGTTTCACCTTTTAAGTTGCATTACTGAAATAAATGAACTTTTGCACAATATTCTAATTTTTTGAGTTTCACCTGTATAATGTGACTAACAGCCTCCCTTTGATCACTCTCTATGTGCAGGAACCCAGTCAGCCATAGGGGACTCATTGCGTGTAGCATATTTGTTTACACAGAAAATATTTTCATTTGAAAATCCAGCAGACTTTCCAATGGGAAGGGGATTTCAAACATCTTTAGTCCATTGGAGTTTGTCCCTAAAGTGCATTTTCATTATCATTGCAAACTTAATCAGATCAGTACATTAAAGGTCACTACATGTGATTTGAATTGTGGGTCTCACATGGAATCTGTCCACCCGCCATGTGTGGCAAAGCATTCTTTAAATCATGAGATCCCATCTAAGATTAATCATCATTCTGTGAGGACAGCTGAACTGGAACTAGAAGGTGAGTTGTGTTCAGGGTCTGTTGATGGGTGGAGATGATTTACTTTCATAACAATTTACCCTTCCTCCAAATGTTCCTCTTAAGAAAGGGCTTAGTTGGCTGGAATGAGAGAGAGAGAATCCCTACCTAAGAGGCCTTATTTTATACTTCATTGAGAAATCTCCCATCAGCCACATTTCAAGGATGCTGAATTTAGGGCCGATATCCCAGGAGGTTTTTACTGCTTGAAAGTGGGATTTACATGTTGTAGAGCAGGAGTGTCAAACTCAATTTCATTGAGGGCCACATCAGGGTTGTGCTTGATTTCAAGGGGCTGAGATGAATGTGGTCACGGTGGGCCTAGTCAGCTCAACATCATACATGTTGGGAGTCTGGCCCGAGTGCTCTGCCAGCAAAATAGGGCTCCTGAACTCTTTTCAGCTGCAATTGCTTCCTGCAACCTCTGCCAGCAAAAATACACACAGCCCTCCTCATGAGCTCTGTTTTCACTGGTAAAGGCACCATGGGCTGGTTCTTCACTGTTTCCAGGGCAGCCCCACGGGGAGGATCCGGCCTGTGGGTGGGCTGTGAGTTTGACACCCCTGTTTTAGAGGCATGTACATCTGACTTCAGGGAAGGAATGAGTAAGTCATTAAGGGAAGATTACACTCTCCTGAGACAGAGGAAGATGGCACAAGGAAAGAAAACCTTAAAATTACTTTCAAAAACCCAATGCGGTCTAGTGGTTTAGTCACCTATTTATATGCCAGGGGACTTGAGTTCTAGTCATACCTGAAAGCCAGCTGGGTGACGTTAGGCCAGATTCTAACTCTCAGCCCAATCCACCTCACAGGGCTGTGGAGAAAATAGGAAGGGGAAGAAGTATTAGCTATGTTCTCTGCGTTGTTTTTTATAAGCAATAATAAAAAATGGGATAAAAATCAAGTAAAATAACCTTACTTTGATTTTGATTGATACAAGACCACACCAAGAGAAACTTGGAATGTTTCTTCCTTACGACAATAAAGAATATTTCTGGAATCTCTGCTGTACCTGCTTCTTAACCTCACCTACCTTGAAGGAGTGGCACATGCATAACATTTTTCTCTCAGCTTTTTTTTTTTAAAAGCATACCATAAAAGCTTAGGTGTCATCAGTAACAGTGTCAATTCCAGCTGGGTTTGCTGATTCCTTTCAGACAGATATTGCTTACCTGCCTCGCAGTATCTAAAAAATGAGCTTCTGTTCCCTGTCACACCTGCCTGGCCCTTTTCCCAATGTTTCAGAGGAGCAATCTCCTCAGAGAGAGGATGTCTCAGCTGGCCAGCATTCAGAAGCCCCAGTCTCCATCCTGTCTCAGGTACAGTAATTAGCAGGTCTACTGCTTAATGAAAACTCCATCAGGTCGGTCGAATGTTCCCGTTCCCTGCACCCTCCTGAGGATGTTAATAATGAGGATCTTGAAGTGAAGAAAACATGGGGCTCAAAGTTTTGATTGTTTCAAGTGATCTGACCTAGGCCTCCCAAGAGCATGAAGGAAACAACTCATCCTGACAAAAACCTTTATTAATTTACTGTGAATTCTGCTCATTCAAGTACAGCAAAGTTTTTCAAAGGAGGATTTACAGTCACAGACCTTATCTGGCTTGGAGAGCTGCCAGGCCGATATCTGCAAAACTTGGCAAGGAGTCTCGGACAGTTATGAGCCAATTAAGTGAACTAATTTTCTCCTGCAAACTCCATCCCCTTTCGCTCCTCTTTTATTTCCTCTGGGAGGGGCCATTCATTGTCCACCTGTGGCTGTACTCCCAAGTTGACCCCTGTTCTTTAGTTGTTTGCTTTGTCTGGAAACTGTGCAATGTGCACACTGGGAACAGGCTCCAGCTGTTTGTCTGCCTCACTGATGTCTGACTCTGAAGGCAGCTGATAACTGGCATACAGCTCTGGCCCCCTCTCCACCTCCGACATCAGAGCCTTCCCCAGACTCCAGGACTGGCCAATGTTTCTTGCCAACTTCCTCACTGTTCGAATGTGCTGCCAGCTCTGCTGGTGGGCCACAACATCAGGCATAGGGAGGTCCTAAGATACAACAGGCCTGATTGATTTTTCAAATGGAGGTTGGACAAAAGAATGTCAGGAATCCAATCTCTTATTTGTCCTTCCTGGCTTGCTTCAACATGCTCAGCTAATTAACGTCTCTGTGTTCTGGCTTTGTGTAATGCACGAAGCTGTAAAGAAATATTTTTCAAACTTTGGCAATTTAAAATGCGTGGACTGAAACTGCCAAAATGCTAACTGGGGGAATTCTGGGAGCTGAAGTCTACAAATATTAAACAATTGTCAAGTTTGAAAACACTGCTACTACCTAAACAAGCTGTTGTTTGTGCCAGCTGACCTATAATAAACAAAGTGAACACTAGGAGATAGCATGCTGCGCAAACATCACCACTGAGATTGCTGTGTTCATGTCCCATAATGTCAAAATACGTAAGTAACCCATCACAAGGCACAGGCTGGCAGTTTTTGGTCACGGCTGGCTGGCTCAGGAGCTCCTGATGGATTGGAGTCACCAAAGAGATTTAGCTCATAAGAACACTGTTGAAAGCTTGTTGTACCTATTTGCAAAATGACTGTCATGGTTGCATGGCTAATTTCTGCATGAATATGGATATCAGATTATGTTTAAACTAAGTGGTTGGCATTACTGAACTATAGTAATGTTGAGTCTAGGGCACGACTTACAAAGTCCAGTTGAAATAACTTTTTTAAAGTCAGTTTTGCACCTAATTCCAGCTAGTTAATCTTAACAACATTGTAAAAATCAATTTAGATTTTTCAAGGTTTAAGTTGGCTCTCCCCACTACAGTGGGATCTTTATCTGCAGGACTGAATCACCGACCAAAACTGGAACGCTTTTCTGTAATCCAGCCAATACTTCTATGATTTAGATATTGTAAAGGTTCGCATAGGACATTGTAAACTTGAGTTTTTCCTCAGGCATTAGAGATAGGATCAAGGGAGCTCAATATATGTATGTATGCTTGTTTTATTGATTTTACGTCTCCGCTTCCTCGATATGGATATGAGGAGACAGAAAAAACAGTAAACTGACAACTTCTGACCAGAAATCCACACACAAACTAACTAAATTCTGAACTTCACAAGCAGCCACCCCACAGCACATAAAAGAAGCTGGGTCCAGACCCACATTAAGAGAGCCAAAACACACGGCAGCATCAGATCCCCAAGAAAAGCAGAGGAGAAATGTCATTTCAACGTTTTCCTCCCCAATGGCTGTCCCAGGAACTTTACATTGTGATACCTGGCATTTGAACCCTAGAAAACCACACAGTGAGAGGCAACACGGAAAACAGTCCTGCCAAACATCAAAGGAAAATCAGGAGTAGCTGCCAGTCTACTGCAACCCCTAGGATTAACAACAGCACACAAACCCACTTTCACTCTCAGACAAGAACTAACAAACATCAAAGGCAGACCACGGAAGAAAGACAGCACCAACTTAATATACAAAATGAACTTAAAACTTGTAACCAGCTCTATGTTGGACAAACAGGATGACAATTAAAAACAAGAATTTATAAGCACCAGCTGGCAGTCAAGCCCATCATGCACACAAATTCACTGAAGCCTGGCATTGAACCAATGAATCCATCAACAAGCACATCGACTTTGGAGGAGGAGCCAATGTCACGATGATATGGATGTGCAGTCTCGATGCTCCAAGACCGCAGCCAATACTTTTGCCGCTGGATGGTCCAATCGGACCTAAACCGTCCCGCAGAGATGGTGAACAGGAAGAATACGTCTTGCTGATCTCAGGGACATCACAAAGTCTCTGATGGATCCAATAGAAGTTCTCCAAGCCGGCGACAAAAAATCCAGCCATTAAGCTGATGAAGTTGGGGCGGCTCCAAAACGGAAGGAT
This sequence comes from Thamnophis elegans, assembly GCF_009769535.1. Lineage (NCBI taxonomy): Eukaryota > Metazoa > Chordata > Lepidosauria > Squamata > Natricidae > Thamnophis > Thamnophis elegans. The sequence goes on from NC_045558.1 coordinate 98,322,760, forward strand.
ACAGAAAGCGAAAGTGTTTCCAGCTGGTGAGGAATTTTTGCCATTTTAAAAGAGACTGCCTATAAAAAACGTAAAGTTAATTTAAATTTGAGAACAGAAGAAACAAGCGGCAGAATTAAACTTTGAATGGTTTTAGACAGTGGGTTATCTTACTTTTTAAAGAATTTATGCAAGCCTTTTAAAACAAATGGATTAAGTTTTCTTCTATTTTTTTCTGCTATTATTATTCTTTGTAACCTATGGACTAAAATTGTACTTCTTCACTACTGTGGGGTTTTTTCCTCTTTTGATTTTGATTTTTTTATTTTTATTTTATTTATGATTTATAGGTCGCCCTTTTCCCTGAGGGGACTCAGGGCGGCTTACAATACTTTTCTTTTCTTCTCTAGTCCATTCAAGAATTTGACTTTTGTTTAAACAAAGAAAATTGTTACAACAGAGGGAAAGAAAAGCGCTGAGGCTCAGAGGCTGGAAGTTTGTGTATTGGAAACAAAACACTCTTACTTTCCACACTGATTATTCTGGCTGGGCACTTCAAGGTCTCACTGTTTGTTTATACAGAGTGATAAGAAGAAAAGCATACAGATGTTCTTTTGAAGTATATCTTTAAACAGAGAAAAGTGAAAATAAGATCTTATTGTGAATTTATGTTTAATCCTGTAGAAATCTTCTAAGCCAGAGCAGCAGTGTTTGTCAGCTGGAGATAATGTCACAACTTCAACAGCAGAAAGAAACTTTAAGCCTGCAAAAGATATTGTTAGAAATTCAGAAATTATCAAATACATTTGAGAGAACGGAGAAGAAGTTGGAAAAGTGAGAGCATCTAACAGTAAAATATGATGAAGAAGTTGGAGATATTTATCAAGTGGAAGAAGTGGAGGTTAGAATCCTAAAAACCGAAGAGAAAATGATCATACAGAAATTAAATCCACTGATATCTATGGTAATTGGTTTGTGTCTGGAAATGGAAAGCGTGGAACACTGAAAGAGGAATTAAATGGAGGGGAACTCTACCCCAGATGGCAAGATACAGAAGAAAAAAACAAAATAATTTATGGATTTAAAGAGAGAAATTTTATTAGCAACATCATTGATAGCACCACCCACAATTAAAGATAAGCTGATTAAGGAAATAGAAGAAGGGCATCAAAATTACATGAGAGACTTAATAAGCAATGAGTTGCTAAGAGGAGTCTGTACAAACTTGATTAAGGAGATGCTTAGAGGATTGATACCACAAATGGCAGAAGACATGAGACTGTTTTGCTACTGGAAAGATACAGGTTGATAGATAGAAGTACATAATTTAAAACTAGTTAAAGTTAGTGAAATTTAGTGACAATAGATATAGTCAAATAAATAATTGATGATAATAATATATACATATGAATTGTTATGATAAGTAATAATTGGATATGAATATTTGAATGGTACCCATGAAAGGAAGATTAGAAATCTTTTTGGTTATATATAAAGGCTAATAAAAAAGAACTGTTAAATTTGGTTAAATTTTGATTATAAGGGGGAAATTCATGTTATGATACAGGATACAGTCAAATAAAGGAGGGATAATGATACAAAGGAAAATATATATGTATGGGTACAACATAAGGAAACTGGATGTAAATGGTAAACAGTGATTTGATAAGGAGGATTAGAAATTTTTGTTAGTAGATATTATGGATGTTTAGCTAGAATAGGCCATAAGGATTCAGTGTTATTGGAGGATTTTAGAAATAGCAAATGAAAGCCAGTATGTGGTTATGTTTTAAATCTTGATATATTTTATGATGAAGGATGTTTAAACAATTGTAGTCAAATGAAAATGGAGGTATGATGATGGTAATATGTATAAATATTGGAGTTAAAATACTTGAGTTAATATGAATTATGATTGATGACTGTGGAAGAGATGCACGAAAAATTTGTAACCAACTGATACACTTTCTACAGTATGTAAAAAAGGAGGATTATTTGTGTTGTGTTTGTATTGAAAATTAAAAATAAAATAATTTTTTTTTAAAAAAACAAGCACATCGACTTTGAACTATCATATTAACCAATAAGGAAACAGACTACCTGAACCACCAATCGGCAACAGAACCGACCACCTCCTTACCAGTTGAATTTCATGCCCCATAAACCAATCACATGACCAATTGACCAAAATACCAAACAGCACCTATATAAGCAGAGAAGAAATTAAACAAGACACTTTATTCAAAATCCCACTGAAGATGTTACCTAGTCTGGGAGCCAAACAGAATGCTTAGAGAACAGACTACTGCCAAAACTTAAACCTGAGCTACAAATGTTCTCAACAATTTCTAATACGATGTGTGTGCATGTATGTTTAAAGCAGAGGTACCTAAACCTTTTGGGAAGTGGGCTACACAAGTGGTAGACAAGAGCGCAAGTGCACAAAGCTGCATTTGCGCAAATGGCAAACACACATACACAAAACCATCCCCTCTCCCCAGGTCTGCAGAGCCAGAAAAGTTGAGGACTGCTGGTTTAAAGTATTCATTCAGTTCTGAATGGCGTTATCACAGAGTTTCCTGGTCCAATGTTGCCCCATAGAACCTCAGCAGCTTCTGTGACAAGAAATAAACATTCTTCATCAGTTTTGGCTGATAAGCTAGTTCTGATTTTTCCCACAGGTGACAAATGGCATACTCTTCATCCTGATGTGATTATCTTCCACAGTGTATTGTTTTTAAGGATCTTGAAATTTTGGTTGGCCAAAATAACGCTACAAGATTTTTTAAAGAGACAGACCAATTTGCCATGCTACTCCAGTGATTTATTAGCTGCACATAATGTTTCTGGGCTCTACATCCATTGCTCTTTTGAATTGGGACCAACCTTTTAGAAATCTCACATCTCAATTTGTACCCTGAAAACCTTCTCAGAGGTTGTTTTCAGGTGCTCCTGACAAATGAAGTGAGGAAAATACCGCAGAAAGTTTTCACTAAAAAAAAGGAGAATAGTCTTATAAAGCTAATTCTGTTATTTTGCTATCAAGTGGATATTGTTTTATTCCCCAACTTTTTAATATCCACTACGTTTTCATTTTGGGCTGTAAATGTTGTGAATTCTTAGTCGCACTATGAGTTTCATTTCACTCACTGCTACTTTTTTTACAATTTATAGTCATATTTATAATTACAGATATACTTTATTGTGTCATTTGGGAACCTGAAAATATTATTAAACATTTTATAGAGATGCAACAAATAAATGAATACATACACGCGAAGGTAAGCTTGGCTCCGTACAAATGTCACGTGAAGGTTCTACACAGTTGTAAAGCAACTTTCTGGCACCAGGAAACCTATAGATGTTATCACTGGTAGTCACTATGGCCATGTGCAGTAATAAAGTTAGCCTAACAGAAGTGCAGTTGTTCACAGTGGGATAATGGCAATTCTGAAATGTTTTTAAGCATTAGGTCAAAGACAGCAATAAATTTTTTACATCAGATAATATATTTAATAATATTCAATATAAACCACAAAATAAAATTTTACAGTGGTTTAGGTGATAAACAGCTCTATTCCAACTATATACGATCATAGTATGATAGGTTTTCTTCACCTCCCTCTTCCTCTCCTAAACTTCTGTAGATATAAAAAGAACAAAAAAAATGGCATTACAATGTGCTTATTGAACTACTGGTAGATAATCTTCCAATCAGTCCATTCAACTTTTGTCAAGTATTATCATTGTAGTAGATCTAATATCCTTATTCTCAGATGCTTCTAAAATAATTATCTATATAGTACTGTAAATCTATATATGATAGATCTATATACGGTACCACTATTTTTCTGAGGAGAGAAAGAATTTTGGCATTTCTTAGCTATCGAATTTCTGCCATGCTGAATAACTAGAGCAGAAGAGAACAACTGCACACAGCAAAGATCAAAGGAGTCCTAAGTCAGGCCTGTCACAATTCATTCTGCTTCTCTATTACTCCTGCTTGGCTTTTCCTATTGTTCAAGCAGCTAAAGGTAGGAAGATAATAGAAAATCAAAAAGGTAAAGGTTTCCCCTGCCAGTCAAGTCTGACTCCTTTGCCTGCTCATCTGTTTCTTAACCGAGGGAGCCAGTGCTGTCTGAAGGCACTTCTCTGGTCATGTGGCTACCATGACTATACACCAAAGGCACACGGAACACCCACTGGAGTGGTACCTATTTATCTACTTGCTTCCACTTGCTTTTGAACTGCTTGGTGGGCCGGTAGCTGGGGCAAGCTACGGGAGCTCATCATATCAGACGGCGCTCGGGTCTTGAACCCAGGCTTTCAGGTTTCCAGCTGACAAGCTCAGTGTCTTTAACAACTGAGCCATTGTGCCCCCTCAATAGAAAGTTAAATTTTTTAAAATTTTCATGTAAGTCAATGACGTTGCCAAAAAGAGCTTGAAAACAATATTGAGGGATTATGAATAACTAGGCAGGATGGCAAGACTTCAAGTGATGCTTTCATCCATATTTACAACAAAATGGACCTGTTGCTTCTAATAGCATCAACAATGTTGCCACTATTTGCTTTCCTATCGACTTTTCCTGCATATTTTGCCAAGAGCTTTATTGGGACCACACACTGCCTCGTAGGAAGTGAACTCATTTACGCAGTTTCCTGCGTTGCCACAAAACATGAAACCATAAATTAGCCAACTGCATTTTGGCCTAGCATGTCATGTGAACCCAGCCTAAATATGGTTGCCAAGAGGTCAATTTGGGTCTTGGGAAAGTTAATAGCAATAGCAATAGCAGTAGACTTATATACCGCTTCATAGGGCTTTCAGCCCTCTCTAAGCGGTTTACAGAGAGTCAGGATATTGCCCCCAACAATCTGGGTCCTCATTTTACCCACCTCGGAAGGATGGAAGGCTGAGTCAACCCTGAGCCGGTGAGATTTGAACCGCTGAACTGCTGATCTAGCAGTAACCTGCAGTGCTGCATTTAACCACTGCGCCACCTTGGCTCTTACAGTTAAGTGTAAGAAGTTGCTAATACAACTTCTTTGCTAAGTTGCTAAGTTAAGTGTTCTAGAAGTTGCTAATACAGAATGCAGGATGAGAAGCAGTCTCAACAACACTTTGGTAGTCAGCCACGCTAAGAAAAGGGGGCTCGGTATCCACCCATGGAATCGCCTCTTGACAGCATTGCTTTCTATCTGTGGTAGAGAGGGAAAGAGAGAAGTGAAGCTCTAAGGTGAACAGTAAAACAGAGGCTTCGTATCGGCCTTCCAATGGGGCTGAGGGAGAGTTTCTTTCTGTGCTCAAGCTTCTTTTTCGTGACCTGCTTGAATGAAAGTAATCACTTACAATATTAATAAATGTTGTAAGCTGCCTGGAGTCACTTATGTGTTTAATGAATTAAACAATGAAATGCATCACTGTTTCTCCGTCCCAGTAAACAAACAAATTTTATGTGCTAAATAGAATTATTTCTACAGGTAGGAGGAATAAAATGGATTCCACTAAAAACAGAGTTCTGTTTATTCCTAGTAAACCAGTGTTTGGAAGGATTCTTACTGCGGCATCCAAATGTAAGTTTTCTTAGGAGTAAAACAATATAATCTCTGGGGTATATCTGTGAATTGGTTATATAGACTCAGGATGCATATTTTGGTATTAAAACCCCAGAATTGTAACAGGCAAAACACAATACTATCTTGCCTACTAAGATATTTTAACCAGTCCTTTGAGTTTTTGTTGATTTTCCATTTCCTACTCTTTCTCAACAGCCTGGCATCTTTTTCTCCAGTTTACCAACTCAGCCTCATCCCGTACCTTACTTGCTGCCTTGAGTAGTACAGCTAATTCTGTTGCAAGATACTACCTTTTTTTCTTTGCCAGAATGCAAGAATTGACTTCAAAATCTGCATTTCTAGATACTATTAAATCAAGCTAATATGAAAACATAATTATCTATTTTAGCATACATTGGAAAAAATGACACCCCCCCAACTGAATATATTAAGAGAACCTGGAAAATCAGGTATACATATGCAAATTCTTATATTCCCTCCCTGAATTGCAATGTTGCTAGGCTACATTTTTTAGAAAGGTCTTATATTTTTTCTGAGATCTAGATATGACAAACATAGGAAAAGCACTTAAAAATTGAAGCTTGAAGCTAATTTTTTCGTATCTGCTAACTGTACTTTTGCTTTGTATGTTCTATATTCCATCAAAGAAGCCACACAAAGTCTTCTTGGTGGGGGAAAAAACCCTCCATTCCCTCTTTATATTCTTACCCATTTGTATTAGAGAGCAATAACAGGGTTAAAAAAATAATAACTATTTATTACTTATTATAAAAGGTCATTATTTTAAAAGATTTATGTACCCTTTATTTGTTCTTGGTTTGTAGTCAGCAGGTTTTGCAAATAAATATAACACACAATTTTGCAATACCTGTTTGACCTGAAGAGAACTTCAGGTTCAGGTTTCTGAAGAGAACTGTATGCAAGCTACGTGAAGAGATAATTTCTACATTTCATAATTTACAGACGCTAACTGATCATGTCTGAGGCATTGCCTGAACAGAAGCAGCAGCAGCCTGATCGATGAATTCCTTGTCATAGCTTCTTTTGTATGGTTTTAGGCTACAAAAGCAAGCCGAGATTTCAAGGGCATTCCAGTGAAGGGCAATGCTTTAATTTTAATCTCACTCTGAATTTGACGTGATTTTTAACACATTTTATTATTTTATGTTTCATTTAAGTTTTCATGCTATTTTAACCTTATAGCACTGCTCTAGCAGAGTGCTTTATTAATTTACCAAGCATTTCCGTTTCTAAAAAGAAAGATTTGTACATAGGTGACCAGAAATTTTCCGACTGTTCTTTAAAGAGCTAATATAGGATCCAATTTAAACACAAATGCAAAAATAAAACTGTTAGAATCAGATAGACAGAAAAACTATAGGAACTTTTATCCACATGTATGCAACAGAAGCCATACAATAAGTGTACAGTGAAAGGAGCATCTGTTCCTTTTTCTAATATGTTTTTGATACTCGAGAATTGGGAAAGGTAAAAACTGCCTTTAAATGGGAAAACCGAAAATCTTTTGAAAAAACTATTGCAGTGAAGGATAAAAAGAATCACTTTCAACTAGGATGAATACAATTATGAGGGACGTATGGAACTTTCTCCAATCCACAAACCCTATATGCACTGGATTAAGCAAGTTATGATACTTTTTACATATTAGGAATCATGTAAATGTGGATCTGCAGATGCATTCTGAACCGCTTCAAACAAATTTAAAGAGAAACAATTCTGACTTGCACACTGAGGCTACTTACACTTTCTTTGGAGTGCCTTTGGTTCCTCTTCTTCTGTTCCTGAGGTACTGGTAAAAAATTAAATGTAAGTATTGCTCTGGCAGCAGTTTGAATGTTTTACCTGCCCAGTTTGGCCTAGTCATTTGTTTGTTTATCAAATTTAATTGCCACCCATCTTGTTTCAAGGCAACCCTAGGTGCTTTATCACATTAAAGGTATTAAAACCATTAAAGATAATTATTTCTAAGATGCTAAAAATAAAGTTACAATCAAAGATAAAATTAATAAATAATCACCAAAAGGTAAAACTGAGGGAGGAAATGCACTGGGTGGGAGGTTGGATTGTCTCTTAATTAATCAACCAGCTCAATGTGATGCTCCCCCATTGGGGGCCCCACACCGTCTGGCAGAGGCAGGTCTTCAGGCCTTTATGGAAGGTCAGATAGGTGGGATGTTCCAAAGGGCAGGAGCTACAGCAGAGAAGGTCCTTCTCCTGAACCTCACTAGCCAAAATTCCTTGACTGATAGAGCCTGCAGCATATCTCCTCTGCTGGTGTGAATGGGGTGGACCAGTCCCATTGGGGTGGGATGGTTACTCAGGTAACTTGGACCAATGCCATGCAGGCCTTTAAGAATAATAACCAACACTTTGAATTGCACCCAGAAGCAAACCAGCAACAGTGCAGCTTGCAGATCAGTGGTGTAACACGTGCCCCCCAAGAACTGCCATAGCAACTCTGCATTAGTTGACATTGGTATGTAAGATTGCTTCTTGTATGGCTTCTACAAGCATTGGATATATTTTAGTCTTTTACTTTGTTTTCTTCGTCCCTCCAACTGCTGTCAGGAGGATTTTATGAATGTGACATGAGCAAGAAGGTGCTCTTTCATCTCACATTGTGGTTTCTTCTGTTAGGGTTGGAGAAAAGTCAACCTCATATCTAGGCCTTCTTATTCAAGTCCCAGTCAATCGGAATTCACTTTCCAGGTAAATGAATTTGTGGCAGAAGAGAACAGCATCAAAAGTATTGTGCAAGGCACTTCTCCATTCCTATTACGCCAGAACGCAAATAAATTGTGTAGCATTAACTCAATTCAATTTCAGTTAAAGAGAATGAGAGGCTTTCACATACCGTATTTTTTGGAGTATAAGATGCACCAGAGAGGAAGGAGGAGCTGACGTCGCAATGACACAACATGCGATCTTGGAGCTCCAAGATCACAGTCGATACTTTTGCCGCTGGACGGTCCTTTTGGACCTAAACCGTCCCGGAGAGACGGTGACAGGGAAGATTACGTCCTGCTGATCTCAGGGACACCGCAAAGTCCCTGATTGATCCAGGAGAATCTCTTTTTGCTGGCGACAGAAGCGCAGCCATTGAAGCTGCTGAAGTTGGGACAGCTCCAGAATGGGAGGAAAACGGAAAGAGAAAGTGTGTCCATCTGGTGAGGAAATCTTATTATTATAAAAGAGACTACCCCCCCCCCAAATTAAAGCTAAATTAAATTTGAAAACAGAAGAGAACAAGCGGCAAAATTAAGCTATACTAGACAGTGTGGTTATCCTTTTTTAAAATTTTCTTTTATAGATGGAACTTTTGCAAATGTTTCCTATTCTTTAAATTGAATGGATTAGTTTTTCTTCTACTTTTTACATTATTTTTTTTATACCAATGGATTAAAATCTTTTTTCTTATTTTTATAATGCTGGAATGGATTTTTTTTTTTTTTTTGCTCCATTTAAGAATTTTGTTTTCTTTAAGCCTGGAATATAAAGAAGTTATAAAAGGAATGCAAAGAGGGCTGTAATAACAGAGGGAAAGGAAGTAACACTGCCACTTGAAGGCTGGAGGCTTGGAAATATTGTCTTTTTTCTCTTTGATCATTTGACTTTGCATTTCAAGGTTCCTCAGCTTGTTTACAGAGAGTGATAGTGAGAAGAACATGGATTGTTTATGCAGGTGCTCTTCGGGAGCTTTATTGGCAGATAAAGATGCACTGAGTATAAGACGCACCAAGATTTTGAAGAAGCAATTTTTTTAAAAAGTAGGTAAGTAGATAGAGGGATAGAGAGAGAAATACAGTAGGTAAGTAGGGAGAGAGAGTAGTTAGGTAGGTAGGTAAAGGGATAGAGAGAGGGAGAGAGATAGAAACAGAATAGATAGGTAGGGAGAGTGAGTAGGTAGGTAAGTAGATAGAGGAGGTGTATATATATATATATATATGTATGTATGTATGTATGTATGTATGTATGTATGTATATATGAGAGAGAGAGAATTACAGTAGGTGGGTAGGTAGATAGAGGGAAGGAGAGAAATACAGTAGGGAGGGAGGGAGAGAGAGAGTACGTAGGTAGGTAGATGTTTCCAGGTGTATCTATCCATGTGCTGGAGAAGGAAATTGCTGACAACCTGCAGCACCTAAGACTTGTTTCTGCTGTCACAGCACTTGATCAATGTAATTCTCATCAATAACTCTAACTAAAGAGCATTCCAAAAGGGAAAAAAAAGTTTTTGCACTCTGCAAACCTCCCCAAAACGGCCCATTTTTTGTGAAAACAGGCCCGTTTTTTTCAAATAAAAGGCATGAATAGCCTTGGGGGGGTGAGCTTGCAGAGTGCTCCTGGGGGGGGGCGCAAAAACAAGCAAAAAATGGTCCTTTATTTGCGAAAACGGGCCCATTTTTTGTCAAAAAATATTACATGCATAGCCTTATGGAGGCTTATAGAGTGCTGCTGGGGGCTGGGGGCAAAAAACGACCCATTTTTTTCATTTCTGTTCTCCCCAGCAGCTCCCTGAAAGCCTCATAAGGGTATGCATGGCCATTTTTGTGAAGGGGGTGGGACTCCGGGAGGCAAAAAAATGCTGTATTTGATGTATAAGACGCACCCAGATTTTCAGCCTCTTTTTTGAGGAAAAAAGGTGCGTCTTATACTCCAAAAAATACGGTAATCTTTTTTCATGGGTGCCAAAATAAATAAAGCCTGCCTCCCACTCTCTGCTGCTCAAATTTGGGAGCAAATTATTTTGAGTAGTTTCCTGCACTCAGCTAGAAACTCTCATTTGGGGGAGGGAAGTCTGAAAAGAATGCTGATTTTTCTTTTGTAGTTTCAACCAGGTTAGCAAAGTGCTAGGACTTGGAAGCAATATTTTAATGACTGACTTTCTGCTTCCCCGGACCTGAAGTTTTAATCCAAGAAGAAAGGTGTGATTGTGAGAGATTAATGTAAAGATTTTTCACATTGAGAAAAAAGAATCAATGACTGGCACAGGAAACAATGTATTTTTCAATGTTTCTCAGTAAGAAACTCTTCATTTTCTCTATCTTCTGTTTGTAAAACAGCTTCCAACATGGTCTTGGTAGCCTAAAAAGAAGGTCCTATTGACCAAATCAAGCCCACCAGGCCCCTTATCAGAATTGGAGATGAGATGAATCCAAGCTCAATATACCCATTTAGTTAACCCAATTTGCCTCCCTCACCAATAATGGTATAAACATCAGTTCCAGTCTTTCTTTTGATGTTACGATATCATTGCCACATCTCTTGTGGCTCTTTGAGGTTGAACATATTGTATTACATCCTGCGGAAGCAATATGGCTGTCTCAAATTACAGTGTTCAAGGAAATATTAGCAATCTATTGAAAGTTTGAAGAAGTTTATCTTTTCATTATTGGACTTTGAGATATGGTAGGTTAAAAGAACATTATAAGGATCTCCAGAGAAATATTATAGCTTACCATAATCAAAATAATCATTGCAATGATAACCATTATCAACACTGCCACCGAAATACCCAACAGCAACTTTTTGTAATACTCAAATTGTGGAATTTCCTGCCATGCTATCTGCAAGGTTAAACAAAGAGAAAGAAAATGGAAGATGAGTCTTCATGTATTTCAACATCTTCTCCATCCTGACTAATAATATAGAGAGCAACATGTACTTATAAGTATGTATCAGGCTGCCCTAAAACAGCTTGGTAGTTAGTTAGTATTGGCTTACCGTATTTTTCGGAGTATAATATGCATGGGAGTATAAAACGCACCAAGCTTTTGAAGAGGCAAATTAAAAAAAAAAGTTTTTGCACGCTGGAGACCTCTCAAAAAGGGCTGTTGTTCGCAAAAACAAACCCATTTTTTAGTCAAAAAAAGGGCATGCATAGCCTTTAGGAGGCTTATCGAGTAAGGTGACCAGATTTTAACATTGGTAACGCGGGACACCATTGACCGGGGTGGTGGTTATTGATTAAAAATTTGGTCCAAAACCAAAATCCTCTTTCTTGACAGCGCTTTCAAGAAAGAGGCTTTTGGCTGCATTAGACATGCACACCCCCCAAAGAATCTCAGACAGACAAACAAGCAGCTTCCCCACCGTGGGCTTTGTTCTTAACTGACAGCGGGCAAAGGGAATAGAGAGAGGCGGCGACGAGGCTGCCTTTTGCGGAGAGCAGGAGCTTCGCCAACCACGGAAAGGTGCCCCAGGGCTGAGATCCAAGGCACACTTAACTAGGCGAGGAACTTGTGCGGACCCTCCGAGGCGTGGGAACTGAGGAAAAGAATGGAGGGGAGGGGGGGCGTGCAGAGAAGCGTGCCGAGCTGTCATCGGTGCTGCTGAAGCTTGCGAGGAGATCTTGAAGCTGAGGATCCCATGGCTGCAGAAACGGGGCTTTGATTTGGTGATTCTGGGATCAGTGGCCATGAGGGATTGGTAAGGATGACTGACGCTTTTTTCTTCAGCCCCAAACTGGGTTTGATTCCCAGCACACCTCTTGATTGGCTGAAGAGAATGTGATCCCATAAGGAAAGGAAAGTGTCTGAATTAGGACAGGCAAAGACAAGAATTCCCGCTTGAGGGAAACTCGGTGGGTTTAAATTGAAGTTCACCTGTTCTTCGTGGCAGCTGCCCTCAATTAGGGATCCCATCTAATTCAAGAGATCTTAATCCATTAATTGGCCATTTTAATGGCGGACATACTGCCGGAGCAGCCAAAAGGCTCTTTCTTGACAGCACTTGACAGTGTTGTTAGGGCCCAGGGATCAATTATCCCATAAAAATGGCCAATTTTTTGGCGGGTCCGCACAAGTTCCTCACCTAGTTAAGTGCGCCTTGGATCCCAGCCCTGGGGCACCTTTCCGCGATTGGCGAAGCTCCTGCTCTCCCCACAAAAGGCAGCCTTGTCGCCGCCTCTCTCTATTCCCTTTGCTCGCTGTTGGTTAAGAACAAAGCCCATTGTGGGGAAACTGCTTGTTTGTCTGTCTGGGATCCTTTGGTGTGTGTGTTTGTGTGTGTGTGTATGGCAGACATACCAGCAGAGCGGTATTGAAAGTGCTGTCAAGAAAGAGGCTTTTGGTTTTGCTCCAGGAAATCCAGGAAGGAACAGTCGCTACTTCTCTAGCCGAAGTATTTCCTGGAGCTCTATCGTACTGGGTCATCTTTTCCTATAAAAGGAAATTAAAGGGGGGGTCCGTTTTCTTGATTTCACATTTTAATATCTTCAATGAAAGTACTGAGACATAGAGAGGGGTTAGACAGTGTGTCTTTTGTCTTGCCCCGGTTAGGATTTCTTAAGCAAATCCACTGCGCTTTCAACATGAAGCCAAAATCGGGACTTTTTAAAAACGCCATGGGACGCGGAACAAATTATGAAAAATCGGGACTGTCCCACCAAAAGCAGGATGTCTGGTCACTTTATTATAGAGTGCTCCCAGGGGCGGCGGGGGGGAGGAGTTTTTTTGCTCATTTTTGCTCTTCACAGCCTCCAGCAGCACTCTGGAAGCCTCCTAAAGGCTATGCATGGCCATTTTGGTGAAGGGGCGGGGTTTCAGGAGGCCAAAAATGCTGTATTCAGTGTATAAGATGCATTCAGATTTTCAGCCTCTTTTTTGAGGGGAAAAACGTGCATCTTATAGGCCGAAAATAAGGTAATTTGAATATCTTAGCCCATATCATCCCACCTGTACAATTTTAGCAACAACTATAATCTAAACTCATAATTTAACGTTCACTTACTAATACATGTTTTAATCATGACTTATTATCTTGAACATAGAATCTTGGTTTATTAGTGGTTTATTATTTGGCATACCCAAGGCCCTTATCAATTCATGGTAAAACAAAGGCAAGTTTCAGAACTCTTGCTCCCCCTCTACAGTGACTTATAATTTTCCCTGGCAATTTTTTTGTCATCTAAAATACCGGACAGATGGAAGAATCTGGAGTCTATATGCCAAGCCATCTATTAGCACCACAAAACACCAATTTCATTTAAAAACTGTTATTATATTGGGTGGGGGAACCCCATAGGTAGAGTCTTATAAATGTATGCTCATAATAAATCCACTTTGGAATTATTAAATTACATTGAACATGCAAGACATACATTTTATAAAAGATAAGTTTACAAAACATAACCAAACTCTTCATAAATCACTGACAAACTGTAGTCCTATAAATATAGATGGGAAAATATTATTGCTGCTAGGACATGGAAGATACCATGTGTGTAGGGGTAAAATATTGATAAAAAGTAGCCAGGAAATAGATAAAACAAGTGATGATTACTTTCTGTATGTGTAGTACTGTGTATGGTTTATTGGAAAAATCATGATAAAAGCAAATCTTATTTAATATAGATATTATGCTTATTATTGTCCATGTTTCATTTCATCTACTATTTAAAAACTTTTTGCAAAATTTAGCATTAAAATATTAAGATATTTTTGATAATATTCATTCTGTTCCTTTGAAATATTATGTCAAATTTCAAAATCAGTTCATAAATTAGGACAGAGACGATGAGATATTATTATCATTATCATCACTGTTATCTTAGCACAGGGCACATTTGACTATGCCATTGTTCAGTGCATCCATTTTTTAATAGTCAATTATCATCTTTATGAAAGAAATATTGCAAACTCTTGCAGTTCTTCTGATCCATAAAAAAGCTCCCTTCTCTAGAAAAGTATATTTTGATCCATCTCCCTTTTAAAACCAATAACAGTTCTTATACATCTAGTTTTCTTAAAACCATATCATCATATCTGAAAATCCCTGATTTAATCCTGATGAACCACATTTTGCTTTTATTTTCACTTTAGCTTTGTGCTATACACCATTCTCCCAAGATACAGATCACCATTTGTAAGAACTTTACTTATATACACCTGTCGCTTTCCCTGCAGTGCAGACATGGAAATCAGACAGAGAAGTGTTCTTCGCCCGTACACATTACTTTTAACAACCCAACAAGCCTTTTATCTAAAAACAGTAATTGCCTTTACAGAAATGCATGTGCAATTAATATACACCAATTTGGTCTCCTGGAAAAAAAGAAAGACACATCTAGGCAATCAGAGATTTTTAAAACTCCTAATAGTGTACTTGTTGGGGCTACGTATCTAGATTTACTTATCTAACCTTTACCTCATCAGAAGGTTTCTCCATTTTTCTGGAGTTTGCCATAATCATATCATTTACATTCTCAGTGGGCCAAAAGTAGGAGTTCAATAGAACAGGTGTCTCCTGACTGCTTTTCACACTGAAGTCCTTCGTGAGATCCATTCTAGAGATTAATTCAGCACAAGCCATCTGGATAGTGGGCTCTCTGCAGTTCACATTGACAAGATGGATCAGGCAGTAAAAGAGTTTCCTGAAAAGAATTTCAGACTCCCTTGGGAAGACAGATGCCAACAATGTGTTTAACTCAACTTCATAGAGTTCATCCTGAAGCCAATTGTTAATGTTTCTCAAAAGACGAAGCAAAGGGAGAGCAGAGATGGTTTGTTCATGATGCTCCCAATGTGTCTCATGAGACAGTGTTATACCAGGCAAGTCTTCGTTCAAAGTTTCTGAGTCTTCAGCACCATCCTCAACTACCACAGAATCAGTGAAGGGAGGCAGTTTAGTTGGAAGATTCGAAATGGAGTGATTCTGTAAGGAATGAAGTGCTGCTAGAAGAAGCCTATTAAAGGAAACAGACTTCTGAAACTTTAGTTCCTTTGCTAGCTTCTCCCATCTTTCTGCCATGGTATACAAAACAAGTTTTCCTTGTTCTCCTGCAAGTTTTCTAGTTGCATTTGCAAATTCTAAGCTTTTTCTGAACAACCTATAAAATAACTCTTTTTCCCTTGGATTTTTTCCAAGCCAGTGATCCCTTTTTACCCTTTTCAGATGGTTCTTTAATTTTTTCCGATGGCTTTTATTGCTCAGGATGATGTTGCCATAATCTGGAATTTCTACAGGCAATTCCTTTTGGATCTCCAACCCTTGAGACTCCCCTTCGTTTTCTGCTAATTTTGCTTTGAGAGCCACCTGTAGCAAATTTGTTAACTTGTACAGTTTCTCCAGCTCTTTTTTATCAGACCACTTCACATCCACGTATTCATCAGGAATGAATCCATTGACTGATTGTAAATTATCTGGTATGTGTTGATGAAAATGGATACCTAAATGAGTACGTCCGTGAGTCACCATGAGTGATAGCGTGACATTATGTTGTTCAGGTTTTTCAGGGACAATATTTAGTATGTTGGTGGCATTTAATTTTCTAGTTTTCAGTACTTTCTTTACTTTATCTTCCATAGTTCCCCAAAGTTCTTCTTTCTCTGGTCAGAGAGAAGAAAAAGGAGGAGGGAAAAAAAGAAATCAGGATTTTTCTTTCATTGGTAGCAAATGCTATGAATGGAACAGATAACTGAGTTTATTGGATATAAATCAGTTTATTCAATTAGCATTAGATGTGGCCTACAGTTCAATCTGGTACCCATTTAACCCAAGATTAGTTCCAATTACTCTTAAGAAGATATGTTTCAAATTATACAATGGATGTTAAATAATCAGTGCAGGAGAACACTTTGACGCTTGGATGATTAGGTGATATTATACTCCAAAGGAAAATGCTAAAAAACCGGCTTGCTTGGCCTAACACAAGAGTTTGTGGTGACAATCTGTTTGAAAACTAGAACCATATAGCTACTCATGGTAGAGTTCTAACTGAGAAAGCAGAATTTGCCACAGATAATATGTGGTCATTATATTGATCAGGTTTGAGATATGGACTGTACCAGCCTTTCCCAACATGGTGTTTTCCACATTAGATTGAAAGCACAGATCATAGAAATCCTAGCTAAAGGCTATCTAGAAGGTATTAGATTGGACCACTTAAAATAATCTTTGGATTAAAATTAAAAAAATAAATCCTTTAAATCATAAATGTATCTACTGTTTTCTGCTAACTCAAGGCAAAATAATATGGGAAGATATCAGAGATAATATCTCATTATCACGTCATAAAATGGAGAAGGAAGAATAACCCTGAATTCCAGACATTTAGCTCCCTCGTAGTTAATGATACCCCATCATCTACTTCGCTTAGACTGAGCAATTAAGAATGATGGACTGGGTGACCAATGGTTCCAAGAAGGCAAGACCCAAAAAGACAATGTAAGATCTTTTCAATAATGATCGGAGGAACCCATGTGGCTATCGGGGGGAGGGGCTCTGTTATCTGGGGGTTTATTATCTTTGGTCTCGGATGGACTTGCACTAGCTCAGGCAGATCTGGTGTATAATCCGGGAGTTTTCTTGGACTCATCGCTCCTGCTTGAAGAGCAGGGGACAATTTTGCCGAGGAGGGCCTTTGCTTAACTTTGTGTTGTGGGCTAGTTATATTCTTTCCTGGATTAGATGCCGGAGGCTCTTTGCTTGGTCATTCACATGTTTGGACTATTGAATACTCTATATGGGGACTTTCCTTGAAAAGTATCTGGAAGTACCAGCTGGTCACAAAATATGGCTGTGCGAGTAATTTTGGGTATCCCCCAAGAGCTTGCAACACCCCTGCTGGGTGAGTTGCATTGGGTGCCAATTTGTTTTCAGGTCCAATTCATAGTTTGGTTATGACCTACACATCTATACATGACATGGGGTCAGATTACCTGCAAGTGTCTTTGCCCTATTGCATTGACCCATCCCACTCAGCCAGGCAGGGAGGATACGTTATGGATCTGATCAGTTAAACAATTTTGACTGGTGGGGTCCAGGAAGAGAACCTTCTCTGCTGCTGCCTCTGCCATTTCTCCCCACAGGTGGGGTGGGTGCCCATTGTGTTGGTCTTTCAGAAAAATCTGGAGACCTGGCTCTGCCATATTGCTTGGGGCTCAAGCTTGCTTGGAGATATTCATCCCCCCCCCCCATCTTTTTCACTTTGACTTTTTTACTATTTTGCCTCCTAATATTCATATGAAAATTTTATGTTTTTATATTTTACTTGCACACTGGCAAAGTTAGTCTCTGGGAGAGATGGATGTTTCCAATTTTGATAAAGTAAAATTTAAAAAAAATTAAAAGTGAAACAAAATGAAATAAAACAATCCTATCAGTGCCACAAGAGTTAATATCTGGAATTGGATACCAGAAATGATAAGAGAATTTAAGGGGGAGGAAAACCCTGTCTGGCTTAATCAATTTTATGCTGCATGCCAATGCTTAGTTATAGGTCAATTTAATAGACAATCAGTAATTTGTAAATAAATCATTCACATCTCTCACACTTGTGTATTGTTCTTTCCCTGGGGTTTTTTCTCCCTAAACCTAATTTACTTACAACTGTGAAAGGATTGGAATGGATACAAAATATTTTGGAAAAGAACTTTTGGCCTACCATAGTCAAAGGCATTTGCGACACATTCTTTGGGGCAATCCAACTTGATGGTATTAGACGTTTCAATGGTATCCTGATTTTGGCAAAGGCAGCAGGACAGTTTCCTAGGCAAAATACTGTGAATGAAAAAGGACAAGGGCTTCACAAATGTTTATTATTATTTCTACAAGCTACAGTTCTAGCCCTTTGAATTGGGTGCCAGGTTAGAACCAATGTTCCCTCTAATTTTTTTTCAGTGTGTGCGGAAAAGTATAGTGTTTGAGCGGTACATTTTCATGCCTGAGCACCTGAATTTTTTTCACAGATGTTTCACAAAGCAATTGATTTATAGGATCCGAATTGGAATGGAGAAAAATGGTTTTGTGTGTGTGTGTGTGTGTGTTTTGAGTGAGCGAGGGATCCGGTAAGAGAACTGCGCCTATTTAGAAATTATTGCATGATCAGTCAAAGATAAGAATGGGGACAGGTAGGGCAGTAGAGAGAAAGTGATAAAAAAGTGGGAGAGAGGAAGAAAGGAAGAAAAAAGGAAGAGAGACAAAAAGAGACAGAGAAGGAGAAAGGGACTGAAGAGTGGGAAAGAAAGAGAGAGAATGAGGGACAAAAGAAAGAGGGTGAGAGAGACAGAAAGAGACAAAGAGGAGAGAGAAGGGAGAAGGAGAGTGAAAGTGAAGGAAGAATGGAAAGGGAGAAAGAGAGACAAAGAGAAAGAGAGAGACAGAAAGAGAAGAGAGGAAGAGGAAAGAGTAACTGAGAACATCTCAGTTCAACCCTGAGGTGCAAATATTCTCTTTGGTAATTTTATTTGTCCATTTACTATCCAATACTCTCATTCCTCCTTAAGTTCATCAAGAATTCCCTTCTTTTTATTGAATTTATCATAATACCTTGAGAACAACTTTTTCAGATATAGCTTTACAGCTATTTAAAATATATAGTAATTTAGGTCAGGTTTTCAGAACATTAGTCTATTATAAGTCACTAAGTGCAAAGAAACGGAATTCAGAAAATTGGCTTCCCTTTTTGTAATTGCCTAATTTGTCTGCTTAATTTTCTACCTACATTTTTGATAACTGATATTCACTGAAGCCCATCATAGAAAGAAACCCTCCCTATGAACTTTGTTGGGTTTCCATGGAATGAAGTTTGATCTTTTTCTCAACCATACAGTAGCATATTCTTTCTAAGGAGGATATAATCAAGATAGTCCATAATTGCCTATCAATCTAACAGTATGGCGATTGACAATCTCTTTATATTTCAATTCTAACTCTTTCAGTCTTAAAGGTTTGGTGAGGAGAAATCCAAAAATTCTTTTAAAGAGGAAAACAAATGCTTGCACAATTGCACCCATGGAGACATGTATATATACACAATACAGAGAGAAACAAACTTAACAAAGTGTCATCAACTATCTCTCTCTCTCTCTCTCTTCCCCCCTCCCTCCTTCTCTCCCCCCCCCTCTCAACCCCCCCCCCCTTTCTCTCAGCTACTTTCTGCCTTGTGGACCTAGAACTGATTGCTGTCTCCAGGCTGGCTCTCCTCTCCTATTATCGTGGAAGGGATCTCACAAAAATCACTGCGTGGCAGTTGGAAACTGCTGCGCAGTGTTTTGTTGCCACGTGCACGGCCGCACACCCACGCACCTTAGAGGGAACATTGTTTAGAACAATCACAAGGAAAGCTCTCTCTCTGTCCATGTGGCTCAGAACTTGGTTGAAGTAATAAGGAGTTAAGATACAGATAACAAACTATGGTGATAATTGCTCTCCAGCATGTATAAGAATATCTATCTGACTACTAGTTGGATATTATATTTCTATGCAGCATTAGACAGTAAAGAGGATGAAGCAGAGAGCCATTAGGAAAAGGGACTCATTATTAGATTTAAGTTGTGCAGGCAGGAAAACAAGAACTGAGGGGAAAGTTTCTTAGGCCTTGTGTATCTAGAATTTTCCAGATATTTATGCAGGCTGGTATCACAACTTACAGATTCTTCTTGAATTCAGAATTTAGGTACAATAGTAGAATCTTGCTGGAATTTGGCTTTATCGGATCCTTGTACATTTAAGCAGTACAATTGCTCAGGAGTTAATATGCTGAGATTGTCAACTGGAAAGCTCCCTCGGCTAAGAAACCAAGATGAGCATCTTTCCTACAGTCAGACTCAACTGGACAGGGAAACCTTTATATTCACTTTTGGTACATTTAACACATCAGTGCTATCTAACTTTAGCAGGCAAGTAGGTCTTAGCCCTACTTCCCAAGGTCTTTTTAATTAGAAAGAACCTTTGCCTCTAGCTAAAGTATATGCTCTGTATGCTGAAATTTTCATGCCAGAAAACAGAAATTCCACAGAGAAACAAAACTTTTTCGTAATGTTTAGAATTGGTAAGGAGAAAAGGATGAAATTGCGATGTGTGTAAAAACAAAAGTATACATCAGTTCAATCCCTGATAATTTCAAGTGGGACTGGGAAAACATTAAAACTTTAAAACTACTGTGTTTCCCCAAAAATAAGGCAGGGTCTTATTTTCTTTTGACCCTCAAAATAAACAATTGGCCTTATTTTGGGGGAGGTCTTATTATTTTTGAGATGTAGGAGGTGGCGAGTGTGGTCACCTCACAGCTGCTGCTGTGTTGCAATATTTTCGGGGAGGGCTTATTTTCATGGGAGGACTTATTTTTGCTCATGCGCTCAAAAGCCTGATTGGGCTTATTATTCGGGGAGGTCTTATTTTCAGGAAAACAAGGTATCAATCAGCAGTTATGCTCACATCATATTTTTCATAGTAAACTGAGTCACAATTAATTTAATTAAATCTAATTTCTGGGCTCACATGACACTGTGACTCATAAAGCATTACACAGATGGTGTTTTCACAACATTATCGTCGTTGGTGTCGAATCTTACCAACCACATAGACAACACATAGACAACTAACTACTTGTATTGTGTTCTATGTTCCCCTTTTGAGTTGTTCGCCGCCCCGAGTCCCTCCCGGAGAAGGGCGGCATACAAATAAAATAAATCCTAAATCCTAAGACTTTATCCAGGATGATCTGTTCCCATATGGCTTCTCAGGTCTTCCAGTAATACATCAATCACTGCTGCAATCTAGTTTATTCATATTTCTGCTGAGCATCCCCTTTTCTTTTGTTCCATATTTCCTAGCATTCAAGAGAGCTGGGTCCTCACATAATATGTCCAAAATATGATAATATGGACTTGGCAATGCCTTGAGTAAAAAATTCTGGATTGATTTGTTTTAAGATCTGTTTCTTTTCTTGGTTATCTGTGATATTCTCAGGGGTGTTCTCCAACATCAAAGTTCAAAAATATCAATATTATTTCTACATTATTTCTATAAAGTCCAGCTTTCACTTGATCTTTGTAGATGTTGACAGATCAAGGATCTGAACATCTTTTCCACGTTCTTCATTACTTCCTTATCAGGTGCTAGGCTATTGTATATTTCTTGATGGCTAATTCCTTTATTGTTGATAATTAATCTTAAAATGCCAAGCTATTGATCACTTCAAAATCTTCATAAGTCAGTTCTGAAGTGTAACATACTAGGCTAAAGTATGACTGGCTTGTTTATAATTCAATGTGATAGATGCACAACAAAGTAAACCAACTTTCTCCCTCCTGGTGAGCTTCAAAATTGCTTGATAAACTAGTCAGATATGAAATTTAAATACCTGGGAGGCTCCAATTAGGGAAAGCTACCATAGACAATATTATTGTAGGCTATTTGGCTGAGACAGATGTTTATGTTTTCTATATTTTTATAAATTTATGACATACTGTGGTTTGATCGCAGGGATTACATTCTATATTAACTAGTCTTTTCCAGACTTCCAGTCCAGTAATGGGTTCCTAGACTGGTTGGGCTGAATTGGTAGTGGTTTGGCGGCCTGGGTCACTGGAACTGGCAGTGACCCAGCCCTGCCACGCCCCCGAACTCGTTCTCCGGGCGGCACCATAGGAACCACCAACTTATTTTTTGCTTTGGTGCTTGTGCAAAGCAATTATTATTCCACTGTGCATGCGCGCATGGCGAGACAATGAGCCAATTGGCAATAGCGACTGCTGGAACCCATCCCTGCTCCAGACACCTTAGCCACAAAGTCAACATGTATTAAAAGTATTTTAGGCACTTTTAATCCTAAACTCCTTATCAGTGTTCACTGCTGCATATTAATGGAACATTCCTTGGATGTTCCTGCTCTCCCTCTTACCTGCAGTTCATATTGTATATATTCAAAAGAGCAAGATTGACAGTAAGGTACAAACTATTTCTAAGGGATTTTTACCTGCCAGTTTTGATGTTTCCATTAATAAATTTTAGTTTGTAGGTTCTGAGGAACTCTGGCTTGTTTTAAGATGTACTGTGGGCTGAAAATGTTCTGGGACAACCACTCAGTTGTTGCGGATGTCTCAGGCAACATCCGCAACAACTGAGCATTCTCATCGGGAAATATGTACTAATAGTGGCTTGAGCTACTAGTTTTAATATTAGTAAAATGCTCCCCATGAGGAAATGACAACATCTGTATTGCCATTTTCAAAAGTATGAGAGAAGGAAAAAAAGAAGAGAAGGGGAAAAAAAAGAAAACATGGCCCCCTTCCCATTTTTGTCTTGGAAGTTACAGAAAAAGATCAGAGGTACTTACAGAGTTTTCAACTTGAAGGAGATTTTGAGCAAATTCTCTAATATGTCTATGGTTATTTTTGTAGAACCAAGGTCCCTGAAAAAAAAAAAAGGACATGCTGACTTTTCCAGATATAGGGAGAGATAGACAATTTGCAGAACACAGCCAGTGAAAATAAATTCATGGAGCTGAGTGAGAGACTTTGTCTCATTGGTTATCCCTTGACCTAGTTTATGATTGGGCTTACAACATAGTTAACCAAGTTAAGACCTAGCATCTACAGTCACATAATAGGCAAAATTAAATTATTTTAAATCTTATTTCGTGCTCTTTTTTTGGATTAGCGTAGGTTCACGATTTAGTACACTGAGGTAGCACAATGCACATTATTAGCTATTTTTCATATTCAATAACCAATTTAAGTGTTTATCTGATTGGATTTCTCAAATATAAAATGAATATCTATTACTGTTTCACTGCTCTGAGCTCCTTGAGGAAAAGGATACAAATAACAACGTGGTAATTTAAAAGTAATCAAATGATTTGACCAGCTGCTGTAGGGAGGTAGGGAAGGGATTGCTTCTGCTGAACGTTACTGTACACAACTCTTCATCATGCAGAGCCGGAATGGAAAATTGCTATGGCTTAGCCCTCAAGCTGAGTTTGAAATACACATGAAGATGTTCTTTCCTATTAAATAATCACAGCCCATCACTGAAATTGTTGGCACTGATTTCCATAGGAGTTGTCAGAGTGATTAAGTTGCCAATGTGGGCATGAAAAGTTCCAATCTCCACTAAATTGTCTGAACTCCCTCAATGACTTTGGATCAGCCACTCGTTCTCAGCCATCCTAACCCACAAGGCTTTGGTTGTAGGGGAATCTATAGATCTTGTGATAAGTTCACACCAAATAAAAAATACTAATTGTTGATTTTGAACAAGGCTTGAGCTTCAATGCTTCTTCTAAAAATTAGTTTTATAAATCCATTTCCCTAATGTCTTCCAGTGGGCAGATGGTTCCCTTTACTGTGTGTTGACAAAAAACAAATGTAGAATTAAAGCAACTTCATGTAGAGCCATGGATTCATTCATAAATTCCAGCCTAGGTATGAGATCAGGACCCAGGATTAAAAATCTATCATTAATGTAATGAAATGGTGACAACTGCAAATACAAAATATACAATGCTTTCCTACTCCTTTCCTTCTTCCTTACATACACATATAATTCATGCCTATTTTGTTTTCTCCTCACAAAAATAACCCTGTGATTTATTTACAGTTACCAAGTTTTCCTTGAGACCTCAAGGCCAATTACCTAATCGTCTCAATGAAACCTAGTTCTAGTCTTCTTGTGGGATCTTTTTCCTGATCTGGACAATGTTAAAGCACTGACAGCTAATGACTGGTCCATGGTTATGCTATTCCAAGGCTGTAAGAAAATCCGGACCTAGGTAATTCTGACCCTGACCAAGGACCATATTGATCTTCAGATGTAGTAGCCCAAGCCAAATTAGGAAAATAAAAGCTGAATACATTCCAGAGTAAATAAACCCTTAATAAAGCCAAGAGCAACTTCATACATACAGGAATTTCAGGGAGGGCAATGTGTAGAAATGGGAATCCTCAATCTTTCTCAGTGGGTTATGGCTGAGAATCCTGAAGGACAAAAGAGATGGCTATGAGTTTGGCACAATTTTAGGGTAGCAGAATAAAACAGTTAGAATTCAGGTAGTGTATAAACAAGTTATTCAAGTGTCCTTTTAGTTTCTTTTGACCTTAAATAACTTTATTATTCATTACTAATCCTACTAATAAGAAATAATAAGCAACAGAAATTAAAGGCAGATCTGAAAAAAAGAAATAAAAATCCAGTTTATATAAGCATTTTTACTTTATCTCTACGCATTTTCCTTACCTACAAGCAAGTATCCTTCTTTCTATGCCCATCCCATATTTTGCCTTTACATTTTTCCTTTCTCTCTTTTGAGATCGCCGTCAATTCCATCCAGTCATATTTTCCTTTTCTCTTAGTCCTCTTTCTTCATGTATTGTTTTGCATTTCAGTTCCCACTCAGTTTAAACCATCTCAACAAATTGCATCTCTTCCATACTGGCTAATTACTTTTGTGTTTAATCCACATTTGTTCATCATCAATATTCTTATGAACCTTATGATTTCTTTTTAAGAAATAATATACTTTTTAAGTAACTCATTTCCACTGCATTCAACTTTGTTATATTTATCTGGCATACTTAGTTCTCATTTCCAGTCAAAAAATTGGCAGGAGCATGCTCTTATACTTAGCAGCATTCCCTGAATGTTCAAGACTAGAAGCCTTTGATGGATCTTTTCTCCATTTCCCTTTAGAACTACCCCAGGTAATATTTGCTACTTCTTATGGTAAAGAATCTATCTGGCTTATTTTGCACAAGATAAAATGCTATAGTTCAAGTGCACTAAACTTATTTCTGATTCTTCCCCTTTGTTTTTTTCCCCATTCAATTAAAGAACAGGTTCCTCTTACCACCAAATTCATTCAAAAGTTTCTAATAGCAACTTTGCCTCTTTTTTAAATCAATCCCTCATTTCTGAGCATCTCTGTTGAGGACAGTATGATTGCATGTATGTTAAATGTAGCAAAGCCACGGTTCTCTACTTGTTGTGTAAGATCTTGTGTAAAGTTAAGGGCATCCCTACATTCTTATTCTTTGGGATTATTTCTCCCAAAATGATCCCATTAAAGGCTTGTTCTCACATTTTACAGATTAAACAATAAAATTTATGCTACCTAAATTCGAGAGATTAAGTTCTCATGGAATGCTTTCCAATTTAGTGATTCTTTACTCACAAGAGTTTTGAGAATGAGGTTCGGATTGTGTAGTTTACCAGCTCTCCTGTTAAATTTGCAAATATTTCTACTATAGCATTTACCTTTTTGGTAAAAGCTACAGTTAAAAATATATGATATTTTTCCTTCTTTCTCTAAGTTGTTCGTGCTTAGTATCTCAAAGGGCTGCCTTAAAGCTCTACCATTGTATTTTAGGTAACTTGCCTTAAATATATTGTAATAACAATGAATTTAAGGAACATTGCTATACTAATAGTGCCTCAAATCTCACTTATCTATTATATATTTATAAATATATAATAGATAAGTGAGATTCAAGGCACTATTAGTAAGAATTCATCACAAAATGCTTGTTATTGTTACTCAAAGGAAGCAGGGTAAGAAAATATCCCAGATATGTCCTGGTGGAAGATCAAGACATCTGTCCTGGTGACCAACTTAGAGAATGTTGACTGTCCCTACTCAGAGGCTATATCTTCTCCTTCTCCTTCAAAACAGGAATGTTTGGGATTGAAAGCCATCATACAAAACCTCTTGATTTCCTGCAAGCATTAGGCGAGAGTTTGTGCCCCAATTGTTAGAAGCAGTGGTGTTGCTAACTGATTTACTACTGGTTCGCTTGTGCTCGTGCGTGCAATGCTTCTGCGCATGCACAGAAGCGTCTGGGTGGCTGGGCGGAGTCTCTTGCCGCCACCACTACCAGTTTGGCTGAACCGGGCCAAACCGGGTGCAACCCACCTCTGGTTAGAAGCCATCTATCTCACCCACTATCTGAAAGAGTTTCACTTACAACTTGTATAGAAACTGCATCCCGTGCCAGGCCTGAAAAGCTCCTTGCGTTATCTGCAAAATATGGTTGCCACTGAGATTGCTGTAAAGGAAAGGAAAGCAAGAGAGCTACTTAGAACGTCTTCCATTGTATTAAATAAACAATAGATAAAATAAAGCAGAACCAAAAGAACTGTTTTTTCTTCATTGACTAGGGATGTGAGAATTACATTCAGGGTGAGGATAATTTCTTCCTTTTCCAGTGAACTAACTGTATACTACCACTCTGACTCAGGGTGGGATTCAATTTTTTTACTATCAGTTCTGTGGGCATGGCTTGGGCTTAGTGAGCATGGTAGGGAAAGGATACTGTAAAATCTCCATTGCCACCACACTCCAGGGGAAGCTTACTGCAAAATCCCTATTCTCTCCCAATCAGTTGGGACTCGGGAAGCAGAGAATAGATGGGGGCAGGGCCAGTCCGAGGTGATATTTACCGGTTCTCAAAATTACTGGTACTGGTACTCCAGAACAGGTCAGAACCTGTTGAATACCACCTCTGCTCTGATCTTCTGAACAATCACTCCAGGCTTTCTCCAATTACCATACTAGTTCTTCAGTTAGAAGCTTCGATGCATGTTTAGAGTTAAATTGTCATTACTTAATAGGACGGCAGATCTCATGATTCAAAGGGCTAATGAAATCCTCTGCAAGCCATATAATTTTGACTCTAGAGATTCCAAGTTTATAGCAAGCCCTTGTAACTCCATAAAAACACTTTGCAGTGTTCCCACTTATGAAGACTCAAGTCTGGTCCTGACAATCAAACCTAGAGCTGAATCTTGATCCACTCAGAGTTCAGTCTGAACTCATACAGGACTTCTTAGAAAATGTAAAATTCATATTGTCTTTCCTGGGTCAAGCTCTCTAGAGAGATCTGCCTCCTTTATTCTTGAGTCCAAGCTCCCCCTCCCCATTTTAAAAATAGTTTGGGGTGCATCAACCATTCAGTAATAAGTCATTGACACACTTACAGCTGGGAAGATTAATTGCCATTTGATTTCAGTTTGCCTCCTTCCCCTATTTCCACTATGGTTTAAACCGGGGTTTTGAGGGGTTTGGCTTAAAGACTTACATAGACTGCAGAAGTGGAACAGGTTCAAATGCGTTTTTGTCAATGATCTGTATTTGATTATATGAGACATCCCTGTTTAAAAGAGCACACACATCATATGACACCTGGAACAAAATGCCTGTTCTATCTTCACCTCTCAGTTGCTTTATGCATTTTTTATTTATTTGCTAGCCTGCAATATGTAGCTTTAATAAAATATAACAAGCCCAATATGTGGTTCGTGGATAAGATCAGCACAGCACTTCACACACCACAAGTCTCCTTGTGCCATTGTTCAGGAGACTGTGAGTTCCAGGTCCACCTTAGGTATGAAAGCTGTCTGGGTGACTTTGAACCACATTCTCTCTGGATCACATTCTCTCTCTTAGCCAAACTCACCTCACAAGGTTGTTGTTTTAGGGAAAATAGGAGGAGGAAGGAGTATATTATGTATTTACTGTCTCGATTTATTAATAAAAAAATAATAAAGGTGTAGTATAAACAACCTATCTGAAAGGAGAAGGCTGTCCTAAAACTTTGCAGATTTGTCTGTCTCCCACACTGCTGCTTTTAGTAAAAGATTGAAGATAAGCACATTTCTAGAGGGCTTTTGAGGACTGATGGCATATATTTGTTTTCATTTTATCTACTTTTTTTTTTACTGTTTGTTGTATTTTTCTATCTTGTTGGTCACCAAGAATCTTGTAATTGTGGTGGCATAAAACTTTCTTGCCTCAGCAAATAAGCATGATGAAATCCCCCAGAAGTATAAAATTGGGGAACTCCAGTGCCAACCAGCAATCTCACCTAATCTCTGATTTCACAAGGCCTCATACCCAGCTATATATCCATTCTCAACTCCCACCCAAACATAACAATTCCGCTAACATAGCTTTGGTGCCATACTCTTTCTTCAGGCTCAGTCAGGTCTCAGTGATGCACAGCAACCTGGCTGCCCAAGGATTAAATCTAAAATTAGGGTTAGGGATTTATTAAAAAAACAATGTCATTCAAAAGCACCAACCAGAGTCCAAAGCCTAAGGAAATTGGAATCAGCACAGGGAATCGGGACGCAAAACCAAAACAGTACAATGAGACTGTATATTCTGTGAACAGCCACTCTCCACCTCCAACTCTATCTCTCGCTGCCCATTACCACCACCACATTTCTACTTGCCCCCAAAACCTACCCCCCCCCCCTGGCCCTAACCCCTTCTCATTGGTACTAAGAGCTGCAGTGGCGCAGTGGTTAGAATGCAGAATCTTAAGAAGACCATGAGATCTTTGGACTCATGTGTAACCTCTTTCCTTGAAAATAAGACCTCCCCGGATTATAAACCCAATCGGGCTTTTGAGCGCATGCACTAAAATAAGCCCTCCTCCGAAAATAAGCCCTCCCTGAAAATATTGCAGGAGCCATGAGGTGACTTTGCTCGCTGCCTCCTGCACTTCAAAAATAATAAGACCTCCCCAAAAATAAGGCCAGTGCTTATTTCGGGGGTCAAAAGAAAATAAGATGCTCTTAGTATCCTCAGATCCCCTTCATGATGTGAAGTAGATGAAATGCCTGTCTTCCCCTTCCAGGCACTGTGTCACAAATAAGGCAAGATGGCTACTATCCTTTTAAACTCCCCAACAGGGTATAGTCCACAAGCCCCCCGCCCTCATTCCTGAAAAAAAATGTTCTTATGAGAGGAGCAAACTCCAAGAGAGCTAGTGCTAATGGACTGTTATTTCCCACAAATTCATATGTGGTCTTTGCAGCAAGGAGTGAAGCTATTGCAAAGCAGTCTCAATGTTACATTTCCTACAAGAGAGCTTGACTGAATAATCAGTCTTTCAAAGCATGTCCGGTACTGGCAGATGCTGACCCAGTTCAAATTAACTTTGCTAGAAGACTGAGGCTAATTCTAGAACCACCAAATCTTTTAACTTGTCAGCCTTCCAGATTCTGTTAGTTGGAGGCTGATTTGTTATGGCCAGATCACTCCCTGCTGAGGCTTGATTTTGGGAAGCTGCTCCCCCACTGCAGGGAGGTGGAGCCGATTAAATGGTTCCGCCCCAGGAGCCTGATGGACCCATTGGGATTTCAGACAGAGCTTGGAGAGATACCTGACTCCCTTGCTCACAATCCGACTGAGTCCTTGGTCGCTGCCTAGAATATAGCGGCGCTGAGGCATTAGATCGGATTGCGCCTTTGCGGCCTCTCCGCAGCAATGGTTACAGGAGAGCACCTTGGTTTACCGAGGAACTCCGGGAGATGAAGTGCCAAAAGAGACGCCTAGAGCGACGCTGGAGGGCTAGTAACTCCGAATCTGACCAAACACTACTAAGAGCCATTATTAGGACGATATTTAGTGGCGATACGGGCGGCAAAATGTGCTCATTTTTCCGCTCTTATTGCGTCCGCAGAATCTCGCCCGGCTGCCCTGTTTAGGATAACCCACTCCCTCCTGAAAGGGAGGGATGCGGGGGAACCCTTACAGGGAAGAGCAGGAATTCGCCCAGTTTCTGTCGGACAAAGTCACTCAGATTCGGATGGACCTGGACTCCACTTGGACAGTGCCAGTAGAGATGCCGGGGGAGGGCCTTAATTGAATTTTGTGGAGTGAGTTCCAGCTTGTCACTCCTGAGGAAGTGGACAAGGCCATGGGAGCGATGAGTGCCGCCACCTGTTTGCTGGACCCGTGGCCCTCCTGGTTGGTCTCGACCAGCAGGGTGGTGACATGAGGCTGGCTCCAGAGGATTGTGAACACCTTTCTTCAGGAGGGATCTTTCCCGCAACCTTTGAAGGAAGCGGTGGTGAGACCCCTCCTTAAGAAACGTTCTTTGGACCCAGCTTTCCTTAAAAACTATCGTCCAGTCTCCAACCTGCCTTTTTTAGGGAAGGTTGTTGAGAAGGTGATGGCCTTCCAACTCCGACGGACCTTGGATGAAGCGAATTATCTAGATCCCTTTCAGTCTGGTTTCAGGCCTGGTTACTGCACCGAAACCGCTTTGGTCACGCTGACCAATGATCTCTGGCGAGCCAGGGATAGAGGACATTCCTCTATCCTGGTGCTCCTTGACCTCTCAGCAGCTTTCGATACCATTGACCATGGTATCCTTCTGCGGCGGCTAGAAGAGGTGGAAGTGGGAGGCACCGTTTTGCGGTGGTTCTCCTCTTACCTTTCTGACAGGTCGCAGTCGATGTTGTTTGGAGGACAGAGGTTGACTCCTAGGCCCCTTAAATACGGGGTGCCGCAGGGCTTGGTCCTGTCCCCCCTCCTATTTAATATCTACATGAAATCGCTGGGTGAGATCATTCGCCGGCACGGGATTAAATACCATTAGTATGCGGATGATACCCAGTTGTATCTGTCCGCCCCGTGCCAACTCAGTGAAGCGGTGGAAGTGATGTGCCAGTGCCTGGAAGCTGTCAGGGTCTGGATGGGAATGAACAAGCTTGCACTCAACCCTGACAAGACCGAGTGGCTATGGATGTTACCCAAGGATAGCCCAGATACTCCATTCTTAAGCCTGGGGGGTGAAATCTTACACCCCTCAGAGAGGGCCCGCAACTTGGGTGTTCTCCTGGATCCACAGCTGACACTAGAACACCATTTGTCAGCTGTGACCAGGGGAGCTTTTGCCCAGGTTCACCTGGTGCACCAGTTGCGGCCCTACCTGGACCAGGAGGCACTTCAAATGATCACTCATGCTCTCGTCACCTCAAGACTTGACTACTGTAACACGCTCTACATGGGACTGCCTCTGGAGTGTTCGGAGACTACAACTGGTCCAGAATGCAGCCACGCGAGCGATATTGGGTGTACCGAGATACACCCATATTACACCCATCCTCCGCGAGCTGCACTGGCTCCCGATCGGTCTCCGAACGCACTTCAAGGTGCTGGCTATCACCTTTAAAGCCCTCCATGGCTTAGGACCTGGATATCTACGAGACTGTCCTCTGCCACATACCTCCCAGCGTCCGATAAGATCTCACAGGATGGGCCTTCTCCGGGTGCTGTCGACTAGACAATGTCATCTGGTGGCCCCTCGGGGGAGGGCCTTCTCTGTAGCTGCCCCAGCCCTATGGAACGATCTACCCCCAGAGATCCGGACCCTCCCCTCTCTCTCGGCCTTCCGAAAGTCTATTAAGACCTAGCTATTCCAGCAGGCCTGGGACTGTTGACCTCTTGAATGAGGTCCAGCCCCACTAAGGTGAAGTGCAAGTTGTGTCTTTTAACTTGCCTGTCTTTCCATTTTTAAAACTTTTTAGTATTCTTTTAAATTGTTTTTATGTAAGCCGCCCGGAGTCCTTCGGGATTGGGCGGCATATAAATTTATTAAACATTAAACATTAAACATTTGGACTGTTTTGACTATTTTCAACATCAGGACATCATAATTGTAGGCATATAAGATTATACAAATTGTAAAGAAGAGCTAACCAGTGTTGGCCTGATTTGATTAGTAGTTGAACTGAACACAGACTTCTCACCCAAACAACTTCCATTCACTGGTCAACTCAGTGTTTTTTCTCATGCTGCCTTTTTTGATCAATGCCTAAATCCACACTGATTCACCCTCTGCACAAAAATAATAATAATTTTAATGTCTAGTTTTCTTCCAGGTTTCTGTGCAGGGAGGACATCCCAACACTTCTGCCTTTTTGTTTCTTTATCTAGGAATGCCAGCCCACTACCGAGCAATTTCAGTGTCTGGAAACCAGATGAGACCATCATTTCAAAGGAAAGCCAGGAATACAGCTTCAAATGGAAGACAGCTAATCACTCCTTCAAAAGGGAAGACCCAAGCCCAGAGAAATCATAGGAATAAAGTCTAAGCTTTAAAACTGCATGCTCTGCTTGTTAGAAACTTGATCATTAGGAGTTTCACTCAATTTAAATGTGGGACAGTCCTTTAGAAAATAGCAAGTAAGACATGGCTAGGGATGGAAACTTACAGGTGTGTGAGTGGAAGCAAGCCATCTAGAGACGTGTTATCCAGTCTGCTCAAGTGATTGTTCTTGAGGATCCTAAAGAGATGGAAGAAAATTTAGAACATACAGACAAAATCACAGCCTTTCCCTGTGGTGGAAGATGTACACCAGACTGTCTGTTTCTCTAGTCTAGGTGCAGCAGTGAGTCACTTGTGATGCATAACCATCAAAAGCTAACAATGGATATTCCTTCCACATTAGTTACGTAGTATAAACATGAGAGTATACTCACAAATATTCCGTCCAAGGATAGGCCCACCACACATGTTTGTTAATAGAAGAAATTGTGTTTCCAGTAAAATCCCTGGATGGAAAAAATGAATATAAGAGAATATATACAATTCAAATGTACAGAATCTCAATAGACATTAAACCAGACAGTTCATATCTAATACATAAGATCTGAAGGTTAGCAGCTACTATGATTAAGTTTACATAACATAACAAGGAAGGGCCATAAAAAATAAACTCCACGTTATGCAATGTGGATCCCTAAAAAAATAGGGATGACTAAATGGCTCCGGAACGGGCACATGGTTATGACATCATTTTATCATGATTCTTGACCTCATAGAATTGCCAGAACCATGGCAACAATACAGATTGTGTCTCTTTTATAGAGAATGAACTGATTTCATGAGATCACACAGATATTTGTGATTATTTGGGGGGGGGGGGGGTGTCAAAGCCATAAGTGGGGAATATTGTATATTTCAACTGGAAATCAGGTTGTAAGGCCTGGCTATCATTCTCCAGCTAGTAAAAGGCATCACTACAAATCACCCAAGGCTTGAAAAAAGAGGGATAAATAGTGGAGGAAGAGGGGTAGTAGAACTTAAGACTTATATACCCCCTCATAATGCTACACAGCATTCTCTGATTTTATAATGTCAACATATTGCCCCCAACTATCTGGGTCCTCATTTTACCAGACTCAGAAGTATGGAAGGCTGAGTCAACCTTGACCCCATCAGGATTGAACTCCAGACTATGGGCAGAATTAGCCTGCAATACTACAGAATCATCCTCAGAAGAAACAGCATATAAATTAGAAACAGAAACTTCACATACAATTATGCTATGTTTACAGATTATCTATGATTTGGTATACCCTGTCAGGTCTGCAGTCATATTCCTTTTAGGATCTTTGGGATGCCACACACACACACACACTCTCTTTGCTAGGGTGTTTCATTGGTGGGGTAATTGGAAGGGGGAATAGTAAGGAGTAGAATTGTAGAATGTATTGTTGTCAAAATAAAACATTCCTTTCTAGAAGCCCAAGGTCATTCTTTGTCTCCGCACCTCTGCACCTGACCAGAACTAGAGGGGGGAAATGCCAGCGTGGCAGAGGAAGATTGGACCATGTGATAGACTTGTGGGTGTGGGGACAAGATCATGAACTTTCAACTGGGTGGGAACCCCAGGAAGCTTTCAGATTTGGGTTTTCCACAGATGTACCAACATGTCTCTCTTATTAAATTGGAATTTTGATGAAAGCTATGCCTTGAACTCTGATTTAATTCTGAATGATATTTGGAACGCTGACACACACATTGCACAAGTCAAGTTGAAATATGAAAAAAAAAATACTTAAGCTGATTTCACAACAATCAAATCGTAAAATGTAGTTTACAAACCAGTGGCTAGCTTCACCAAACTGGCTGCCAAAACAAAAGAAGCCACAATATCCAAAGCATTATGAATAAGACCTGTACATTTCAGGATATACAACTCTTCACCTTTATGCTCATTGTACCTGAGAATATTATGCCTTATCTTCCCCTTACTTGTAACAAAATTTTTCCTCCCTTAAAGTGGACTTCCCTTCTCAATTATAGGTGTGATAGTTGCCACCAAAACTTAAATACTCACAGCATGACAAAAACATAGGGATGAGCAGATGGCTCTGGAACAGGCACATGGTTGAGAACATGAGAATTGGTAGTCCTGCTGCAGTTGAGGATGTTTAATGTACAATGGCATGAGGCTGGGCACGGCTGTATCGCTGCATCCAACCACCTAAGAGGCTCCAGTAAAATTCCAAGGAAGAAAAGAAGGGTAACAGAGGCCACAACCCGTCCCATCTTTTTCATATGCCCCAGTAAAGACTCCTTGGAAAATGGCATCCAGCCGTGGAGGCGACTCTATGTGGTTACCAAGCAACCACATCCTCATGTCATTCCATATGGAGGCTGCCCTAGTGAGGCTAGTAATGGAGAAGGTATTCCAATGGTTCCATTTGGTTGTGACATCATTTTACCATGATTCCTAACATCCATAGAATTGCCAGAACTATGGCAACAATATAGGTTGTGGTCTCTTTTATAGCTAATGAACTGATTTCATGAGATCACACAGATATTTGTGATTATTTTTTTTTGGGGGGGGGGTCAGAGCCATAATGCATATTTCAATTGGAAAATCAGATTGTAAGGACTGGCTATCATTCTCCAGCTACTAAAAGGCATCAGTGTAAATTACACAAGGTTCGAAAAAGGAGGGATAAACAGTGGAGGAGGAAGGGCAATAGCACTTAAGACTTATATACCATCCCATAGTGCTATATACCATTCTCTGATTTTATAATGTCAGCATATTGTCCCCAACAATCTGGGACATCATTTTACCGACCTCGAAAGTATGGAAGGCTGAGTCAACCTTGAGCCCATCAGGACTGAACTATGGGCAGAGTTAGCCTGCAATACTACGAATCATCCTTAGAAGAAACAGCAGATAAATTAGAGACAGAAACTTCACGTAAAACATCCAACTTTCTTCCTTTGGACCTAATTTGTTTATTGCATTTGTATCACATTTCAAGCAGCCCAATTCCTGGAGGCTTACATGAGTGCTATAAGTGGGACAATTTACAATACCTATGGTAAATATAAAAACATAAAATCAACTTTGAGAATATTAAAAATGACAACTATGGAAAAAATAGCAGTAACAACAAAAAACATTCCAAATAAATTAAAATGCTTTCCAGAACAACTTGATCTTAATCAGGGACATCAGCTTAATTTCCATAGGAAGACTTTTCCAAAGAACATTAAAGTGAAAATTGATAAATGGTTGCTAGAGATTTGGGGTGATTAAATTATCACATCATCTTGCAACAGTGATTTGCTATGGCTATTGTTGTTACAGACACCCCTCCCAAAATCTACTTTCGAAGAAATGGACAAGGCAGCACAAAAATAATTATTTAATAATCAATTTAAATTACTTTCCTGTAAAATAGTATATTCCCATTGATAATATTGTGTGGTCTCGCTCTATATCCATTGACTATTTTTATATACAGAAACCTGTCTCTCACACACAAACACAAACATAGTGACTATAGCATCCCCAGACATTCTATTTTTGGGATGGCATGAGGATAAGTAGGAACTATACTAGTGAGAAAGTTGAATAAAATCTGGAGGAAAGTAAAAAGTAACTGTAAGGGTAGAAAATAATGCCTCTTGTTTTTCCTTTCTTTTCAATAGTTTGTTCTATTTTTATTGGCCCACTCCCTCAGTTAGCAATGATTTGTGGGTGGGGTGAGAATAATCATCCTATTGTGATCCATTTTAGTGGATACATTTGCTGCCTATTAAAAAAGATATAGAGTCAAATTGTCTTTTCTATCAGTAAACCATTGATCAGAAAAATATAAAAACCATAAAAGTATTACTGTATCTCCAATCATCACTAATTATAAATAGGCAATTAGTCTTTCCTTGGAAGAGCACTGTCTTCTGATTGGTAGCTTCATCACCGAAAACTCCAAAAACAAAGAGAACCCATTTCCAGGATGATAGGAAATGAGCTTAGGAGAGAACAGGATACCCTTCCAGATCAGCAAGAAGAAAACAGAATCTGTGTCAATTATCAGCAATTCTCCATCCATGTTAAAAGACCTCCTCTTCTCCTAGAGGGTCTAGCTGTGAAAATGACAATTCAGTAACCTGGGAAGAGAGGGAAGAAACATTTGATAATTTACAGGATAATTTGCAAAGGCTGAATTCTTCAATTGTCACCGATTTTTTAATACATTACATTTTGAAAAATTCCAATTTCTTGGATGCTTTCTACATAGTTTAACAGAAGCCCCAAACAGCAAGAATTGGCTCCTTCTACCATGTTTCCCCGAAAATAAAACAGGGTCTTATTTTCTTTTGACCCAACTTTTTTTTTCTGGGGAGGTCTTATTATTTTTGAGGTGCAGGAGGCGGTCACCTCACGGCTGCTCCTGTGTTGCAATATTTTCAGGGAGGGCTTATTTTAGCACATGTGCTCAAAAGCCAGAGTGGGCTTATTATCCAGGGAGGTCTTATTTTCAGGGAAACAGGGTACATACAATTTCATTCTTTTTCTGTCTTTCCCTTTAAATTTTCATAAGGAACCCTTGGATTGACATAAGATGCTACTTATGTCAATCCAAGTTCTCCATCTTTCAGATAAAGTCTTGTTAAGATATCATACAAAGCTTTCTATAGTTGTTTTAGTACATGAATCAAGCCACCTTAGTTTAAAAACTATAGCAGATGTGATTACTGAACCCAACCAACTCTAGCTAAGTCAATAACTACAACTAAACAAACTACGACTTATTGCACTCTGCAAATACTATTTAAAAAAACAGGGCTTAACTATGCAAACACATTCTAAAAGACCAACTGCTTGTTTTAATGTTCTACTTTAGCTTTGCAGATTTATCTCCAAAAAGTCACACAGTATTTGGACAATAAGTACATGATGAAACTCTCTTATATTTCTCTCTTTGGGAAGTAGGAGCACAGCCTAAGCTGATCCATTTTGGGGTACAGTTTTGATATACTTTGTCCTGTTCTATATTGGTCATTTTTAGTCATGCTTACATGCTGGCATAGCAACTAGGACACTTGATATATTTTTGTATGTGCATGTATGCATTCACTATTTCTTTTGCTGTCTTTCTTCCTATGGCCTATTTCAGAATTCCCCAACCTTTCTGGTTTTGTTGCTGAAGGGGGGAGGGGGAGAAGGGTATGGTTCCGTGCAAGAGGTGGGCAAGCACACGTGTGCAGCTCCATTTGTATGAGTGGCGGCACGCATGTTGACACATGTTTGCCTGCTGCTCATGCAAATGGGGTTGTGCGTGCGCACGTGCCTGCCACTTCTTTGTTCTGGTTACAAACAGTTCATGGCCTGCTATTAGGCTGCAGCCCTGGCCTATTCCACAGTCAATTGAAAAAAAAATGCTAGATCATATTAAGAGGGCAGTTCTATCTTTGAAAAGGAAGACTAGCCTTATATGTCAGATAAGATGCAGCTAATTATAGACAGTTTCATGAGAGGCTGGACAGATGCTTCTAAGAAACTCAGAAGATTTGATAATCATCTATGCTTTTGTTGAGCTTCAATTCTTATTTTACCAGGATTATTAGAATTGTATCTGGAGGATTTCAGGTTGAGGAGTGTTAATGGTGACAGTTGTTCCCATTTATCCACTGGTCTCCAGCATATGTTGCTTAGTGATTTTTTTCTTCTTCTAAATATACACGGTCCATATTTTGATACTATGGCTCTATGATTTTACTTAAAGTGGCTTTTGCTGACTAGACAGCTTTCAGCAAAGTTGGGTTGCAGTTTCCACAATTTCCAATCTTTAGCTCTGTGTTTTTTATAAGAGGACTCTCAACATCATTTTAGAGCTTGTCAAAAAAACATAAATTCTAGATCTTTCCCATACCTTCACAATTTGTATTGAATATACAGCCTGTGGGCAAGAGAGGTAGACAGTATTTGAAAGACTGCACAGGTTGATACATTTATTGGCTTTCTTGGAAAATGAATTGCAAAACTTTAGTCATTTCACCAAGAAACACTTATTTCTATTATGTCCAATACAATGTAATAGAAGTTGTAGAGGGAAGCCGATACATGAGACACTTGCACCCTGTGTTTCTAGGGATGCTAATTAAACTGGAAACAATCCTTCTCAAGAATTCACCACTCACAATCCTTCAAGCCTGGGAAGTCAGCAGTGTTGGGAGTGCCAACCTGTAGCATCTCTAGTTTCCAGCCCACTTGTCTCTCATTAGTACCTATTTGGTCCAAGACTGATAAACTGATAAATGCTCCAGCAATAATTGCATTCTAAAATGCTTGTGAGATATAATTGCTTCTAGTCGTTCCTTTCAGCTTCCAAACACTTATGATACCAAGAGATGAGGTTGCTAATTGAAAACAAGTTAACAGATTATGATGCTTGTTGTTTGGAATGATTAAAAGATTGGATAACTTTGAAAAATCTGAGGTTGTTAGACCTTGAAGGTGATTTGAGATTTGGGTGGCATGCTTATTTGTGGTATGACAAAATGAAAGATAACTCTGGTTTTAAGAATCGTATCATTAGGCAATCAATTGGATGTGTATGGTAGAAAGATTGGCTAACAAAGTACTTTGGCTATCGCCCCATGGAGTATTACATAGAAAAGAGATGTTATTGGAATGCAAATGGATGACATATTTGGATTTATTGACATTTAAAGAAGAGGAACTTAAGATAAAAATAAGAGAACAATTAGTAAGTGAAGGATTTGTTGTGATTGGTTTAATTATTATAGAATTTTTGAAAAGATTTAAACTTGATAAAACTAGTTTTGAATTTTGTTTTGTTGAACTGGAGATCAACTTATGTTCAAGTGATGACCACATGATTAATAAAAGTATGTACAATGATTACTTAAAAAGATGAATCTGGAAGATGAGTATGTTAAAGATTGTATGGTAAAGTGGATGAAAAAAATTAAGGTATAACATAGCGCTGGATAAATGAGGTCCATTTATGGACCAATGGTTTAAAATTTACTTTGACTTAGTTTGAAAGGAAATTGTTATAAAATGATATATGTATTCGTTGGATTTTAACCCCAGACAGATTAGCGAAAATGTATAGAGGAATCTCTAACAAATGTTAGAAATGTAAACAAAATCCAAGTACATTTTATCATATGTGGTGGTCTTGTAAACATGTTGAACCATACTGGATAAACATAATTACGATAATACAGAAAATATTTAAGATACAAATACTAATGAAACCTGAAGCTTTTGTTGTAATTATTATTCATAAATCAATTAAAAAACAGTGGACTTGCTAAGCATTAGAAAGGAAGAGAGATGCCAATTGTTGAAAAATGGATTTTAAAAGTGACTGAATTAAAATTAAAACTAACAGAGATGGCATTAACTGCCTTGATTAGAGGAAAGGAACTAGACAATTTTATGAGGGATTGGAAGCCATTAGCGGACTTTTTACATGTTAATGCAATAACAGAAAATTAACTGAAGGATTTGAAGATGTTTGAACTAACCTCTTGACCTTTTCTCCTTTGTTTTACATATGTATTATGGTTAGATGTTGGGTCAATGATTATTAGACAGAGACTAACTCACCTGGAATATTTGTTTATTTTAATATAGTGGTTTTATTAAATAAGGATGAGAAAGTTTATACTAAATATTTGTAATCCCGTTATATAAGGAGAGAACTTAACAGGTATTTTTTTTAAAAAAAATTACTTTTCAGGTGGATTTGTTCAAGGTTACATCTATTTACCATTTGGTTAGTGGTAGTTGTACACAACATTTTTTTCCCTCATTAGTCCTGGATGCTCATTTTTCTGCTTTGTATTTTATTTTTATTGATAAAATAAATAAATAAAAAAGAAATAAACGTGAGAGTATGCAAATGTATTAAAAAAGGGACTTCTGTTTACCTGAATCTGACCCCTGAGTTCCTCTTCTGATAAACAGTCAATGAGGTCATTCTCAGGACAGCTGTATTCCACTGCCAACTTCCCATTTTCTGAAGAAAAAAAAAAACCAATAAAAAATAAGGCCAACTTGAACAAATCAAACACAGAGTTTGAAACATTTCTGAAATTTAGGATTTTATAGATTCTCAATTTAGGATTTTTGAACTAAAATTATTAATACTTCCTTATTATTATTTGTTTATAATCAATGACTATAAGTGGTTTATCTGCTTGAAAGTAAGATTTAAGATTAATTTAGATGCGATAAGAGATATTCATAGGCAGAATCTCCTGAGCAATGGCTAAAGTTGTTTCTCAATAACAATCATCAGTAATGTGCCCCTGAAATATGACAATCGGTGAAAGGAAAGATCAACTGGAAAATATTGGTGTGAGCATAAATATCAACAATGTAAATATACCAATAAAATGAATCAGGAGTTCCCATGATGCAAATAACATGAGAGAAATGAAGAGTCAGGGGATGAAGTTATTTCATGATTATTGACATGACTAAAAACAAAGTTTCTTTGAAGGCAAATAGAAACAAGGCACAGAGAAGGGATATAGGGAAGCATGAAGCTGAATGCATTGGGAAGAAAAAGTCAAAGTACAGAGCAGATAAATGTATTCGCAACAATGTGAAGAATATGTTAAGAGGCCATTCAACTTGTACTCTCTAACTCGCCAATAGCTAATTGGAATAATGGAAGCTCTTATCCAACTCGTCTGGAGGTTGATGACATGTACAATTTGAGCCAAATTGAAAAAGTTTTAGAGAAAGTGTATAGAATAAGTAAAAAAATTGATTTACTGCAATTTAGCATGACGAATAAGATTACAATGAACCTTAGCTTTGCACATTCCTGCTTCTCTTTCTTATTACAGCTAGGCTTTCAAGAACACTTCATGGGAAAACACTTAACATTTTTATTTGCAATTTGTTGCTCTTCATACTCACAATAGAATTACAAATTAAACTAAGCTTTGATCCATATAACCATTGTTTATTGAACAAGCCAAATTCAGTTCCTGTAGTATGTTACGTTGCAAACAAACCACTTACAGGTTTAGAGCAAAGTATACATTCAGGAAATCTGATTAAGATTTGAAAGAAGCCACTCTGAAAAAAGAAATTGAAGGTGTGACTTAAAGCAAACAAATAGTTTGATATCCTTGGAATTATAAAAATATTCAAACATTTCCTTGGATGGGAAATGGAGGGAAGTACAGAAGGATAAGGAAGGTAGATGGTCTTGCCTAAGATGATGAAGAGTATTTTCCGAAATGCATCTGAAAGTGCCTGTTGCACTGCAAACTTCTGAGCATTGCGAGATGCTGTGAGAAACCCTGAAAGACATAAATCCAAATTTTCTTAGTAGCTCAAGCACTGCTGAACATTTTTGAATCAATGTCAGCCCTCCCCTGGCAAAAAATGGCAGTTCTGACACAATAGCCAGTTCAAATTTAATTCAGTTTCAATAAATAAAAAACTTTATTTGACATAAGAAAATAAAGTTAATACAAATTGATATATATATCCTGGCTTGGCTGATAAGGAGTCGAGCTCTGTGGCTCAGTGGTTAACACATCTGCCTAAGATGCAATACAGCACAGGTTCGATTCCCAGTAAGGGTATGGCTAGCTGATGAGAGCTAAATAGCTTGAAATAGATCTAGGTCTCCCTAGATCTAGGGATCTATGAAATAGATCTAGGTCTCCCTAGCCCTCCCCTCGCTCCTCGAGTCAGTAGCCGAGCTGGCAGTTGAGTTCCCTAGGCTTATGGTTCTGGGGGACTTCAATTTGCCTTCGCTCGGTGAACACTCTGATGGAGCGCAGGAGTTCATGGCCTCCATGACAGCCATGGGCTTGACCCAGGTAATTCGAGGCCCAACCCACTCAGCGGGTCACACGCTCGACCTCGTATTCCTCTCGGAGCAGTGGAGTT
Source organism: Thamnophis elegans (assembly GCF_009769535.1). Taxonomy (NCBI): domain Eukaryota; kingdom Metazoa; phylum Chordata; class Lepidosauria; order Squamata; family Natricidae; genus Thamnophis; species Thamnophis elegans. The sequence goes on from NC_045558.1 coordinate 98,364,848, forward strand.
ATGATCTTGGTCTGAGGGGAAATGAGATCATTCCCCTGTCGTGGTCAGACCACTGCCTACTGAGGCTAGACTTCCGGAGGCCAAACCCCCACCGTAGGGAGGAGGAACCGACCAGGTGGTTCCGCCCCAGGCAACTTATGGACCCAGTAAGGTTCCAGACGGAGCTTGGGGTTATTCCAGATGCTCTCGCCCACAGTTCGGCGGAGACTCTTGCTGCTGCCTGGCACTCGGCAGCATCAGAGTCTCTGGACCGGATTGCGCCACTACGGCCCCTCCGGGTCAGCGGCCCACGGAGGCCTCCTTGGTTCACCGAGGAGCTCCGTGAGATAAAGCGCCGGAGGAGACGCCTAGAGCACCTGTGGAGGTCCGATAGGTCCGAGTCGAGCCGGGCACTGTTGACATCTTGCACCAAGGAGTATATTCGGGCTCTAAGAACAGCCAAAAGATCACACATTGCCTCCTTGGTAGCGTCCGCCGAGTCCCGCCCAGCCGCCCTGTTTAGGATAACCCGCTCCCTCCTAAACAGGAGGGAGACGGAGAACCCCTTACAGGGTAAGGCTGAGGAGTATGTACAGTTCTTGGCGGACAAAGTTGCTCGGTTTCGATCGGACCTGGACTCCACTCCTGCAGATCCAGCCGAGACACAAGGGAATGATCTGGCAGACCATCTCTGGGTTGAGTTTCAGGATGTTGCCTCCGGGGATGTGGACAAGGCTATGCGAGCTGTGAGTGCCTCCACCTGTATACTGGACCCGTGTCCCTCCTGGCTGGTTGCCAACAGCAGTGAGGTGACACGAGGCTGGATCCAGGCGGTTGTTACCACCTCTCTTCGGGAGGGGCATCTCCCCACCGCGCTGAAGGCAGCGGTGGTGAGACCCCTCCTGAAGAAACCGTCCTTGGATCCAGCAGTTCTTAACAACTACCGTCCAGTCTCCAACCTCCCCTTTGTGGGGAAGGTTGTTGAGAAGGTGGTGGCCTTCCAGCTTCAGCGTACCTTGGAGGAAGCTAACTATCTTGACCCCTTCCAGTCTGGCTTCAGGCCCGGTTACAGCACAGAAACCGCTTTGGTCGCATTGACCGATGATCTCTGGAGAGCCAGAGATGGAGGCCATGCGTCCATCCTGGTTCTCCTCGACCTCTCAGCGGCTTTCGATACCATCGACCATGGTATCCTTCTGCGACGACTGCGGGAGGTGGGGGTGGGCGGCACTGTTTTGCAGTGGTTCTCCTCCTACCTCTCGGATAGGTCGCAGTCGGTGTTGGTGGGGGGGCAGAGATCGTCCCCGAGGCCCCTTACTTGTGGGGTGCCGCAGGGCTCGTTCTTATCCCCCCTACTATTTAACATATACATGAAACCGCTGGGCGAGATCATTTGGAGGCACGGGATAAAATACCATCAGTATGCGGACGATACACAGTTGTATCTGTCCGCCCCGTGCCAACTCAATGAAGCGGTGGAAGTGATGAACCGGGGCCTTGAGGCTGTCAAAGACTGGATGAGAGCTAACAAACTGGTGCTCAACCCGGAAAAGACCGAGTGGCTGTTGTGTTTTCCTCCCAATAATTTGGCTAATGTTCCATCAATCAGGCTGGGGGGACAAAATTTATACCCCTCAGACAGGGTCCGCAACTTGGGAGTCCTCCTGGACCCACAGCTGAGTTTTGACCATCATTTGTCAGCTGTGACCAGGGGGGCATTTGCCCAGGTTCGCCTGATGCGCCAGTTGCGGCCCTACCTGAACCGGGAGGCACTCACAACAGTCACTCGAGCCCTTGTGATCTCTAGGCTGGAATACTGCAACGTGCTCTACATGGGGCTGCCCTTGAAGAGCATCCGGCGACTTCAGCTAGTCCAGAATGCGGCCGCGCGAGTGATCGTGGGCGCACCACGGTTCGCCCACATAACACCGATCCTCCGTGAGCTGCGCTGGCTACCTGTTGATCTCCGGGTGCACTTCAAGGTCCTACTTACCACTCACAAAGCGCTCCATGGTAGTGGATCTGGCTATTTGAGAGACCGCCTTCTGCCAATTACCTCCCTGCGTCCCATCAGATCGCACAGGGTAGGCCTCCTCCGAATTCCATCCGCCAGTCAGTGCCGACTGGCGACTACGCGGAGGAGAGCCTTCTCAGTTGCAGCTCCGACGCTATGGAACAATCTCCCCGTGGAGATCCGCACCCTCACCACCGCCGAGGCCTTCCGCACGGCCCTTAAGATCTGGCTATCCCGTCAGGCCTGGGGATAAAAATTTTAGTTCGTCCCCTCCCGAATGATGAATTAATGTTGTGCTCTATTTTTAATATTATGTATTGTCTTATGTTTTTTGGTCTTTGTACCCCCTTCCCCGTGTTTTGTAAGCCGCCCTGAGTCCCCTCAGGGAAAAGGGCGGCCTATAAATTATAATAAACATTCTAAACATTTATTTATTTATCAGCACAAATACAACGTATGTATGTATGTATGTATGTATGTATGTATGTATATATATAGCAATAGCAATTAGACTTATATACCGCTTCATAGGGCTTTCAACCCTCTCTAAGCGGTTTACAGAGTCAGCCCCATATTGCCCCCAACAACAATCTGGGTCCTCATTTTACCCACCTTGGAAGGATGGAAGGCTGAGTCAACCCTGAGTCGGTGAGATTTGAACAGCCGAACTGCAGAACTGCAGTCAGCTGAAGTAGCTTGTAGTGCTGCATTTAACCACTGTGCCACCTCATATATATATGTTTTTTTTATTTGTTATATTATATATATATTATATAACAAAGGCAACAGTAAAAATATTGGGTTTCTGTCGTGATGGACTCTTGTGACGAGCCGATTGACAGATGATGGAAGCAGTTAGCTTCCTCCCATAATTGGGGCTTACCAGGTGTTGTGACTCTAAATATATCTATATCTATATATAATTTACACTAATCTTTTTTATGTGGCAAACACTGGTTTAATGAAGTTCTACCATTATAGTAGATTTAACCTGGAACATAGTGAATTTGAGTACTATCTGGCTATTAAACTCAGTGAGTCTGCACATCAAACTAAGCCTTATTATCAGTTTGCTGAATAGTGCACTGTTGTGACTTTAATAGAGTCCTTACTCAAGTTATCACTTCTGTTTAACCTACTTTCAAGGATAATGAAGAAGGTAATTATACCCCATCAATGTGGTGTAATGTTTCCTTATAACAGTTCTGTGACGTGAGATGAGCTGAAAAAGTGACCAGCCCAAAATCACTGAGCCAACTTTTATGCCAAAGAAAAGACTAGAACTTGCAATCGCCTGTTTTTTTAATTGTGGGACTCCTCAAAGGACATGCAGCATAAATATAATGGAGCATATTTCCATCTTATATTCAAATACATTTCAATCTATCTACAATCAAGCTTTCTTCAATCAGGTTAGCACTAACCATACCTTCCCGTGATTCAGAGGAGGTATTCAGCCAGTTCAGATCGGTTCACCCAAACAGACAGTGAAATCACAGGTGGGCCTGCCCACTTGCCCCAGCTCTATGCCATTCTATTTAGGCACATTTTCAAGCTGTACGCATGCGTACAAGCCACATGTGCAATCAAAGCACATGCACTGAAGGCAAAGAGCATGCATGTGCACACATTTGTGAACTGGTAGGGAAAGTAAGTGAATGCCACCCCTGCCGTGATTCCAATGTTCTACAAACTCTTATACTTCCCAAACTAGATGGGACATAGCTGGAGGATACCTGGCTGAAGGAGACTTCAAAACTAAACCAGTCAAACTATTTAACCATTTTTCAACTTGCTGCAGATTCCAAAAATTAGGAGCCATCTTTCCAACCCACAGTCTCTATCTACATTTAACCCTAAACCATAACTTAACATATACCAAAGGAAGCTGTGCTTTTTATTGGAATGGAAATGTCATTGAAGTCCTTAGTAGCCCTTCATCAAGAATCATCCCCAAAAGTGATTCTTTTGATGGGCAAAACCCCATCCAAGAAAGGAAAAACCCAGTTTCTGACTGCATTGTAAGTGATAGTATTACTTTAATTCCGTTTTGGGTACTTTAGCCTTCCCTACCCTCTCCATTCCCCTGTTACCTTGACTGGGGTCCACTTGAAGTTCAACCACACCAATCCCTCTGGTATAGATCCCGTAACTTGGGATATTTAATTCTTGCACACAAAGATACTTTGAATGATGGGGTCTGGGCAATGTTGCTCCTCCTTCTTTCTCGTCTTCTTCAAAGCCAGGTACATTCTGCAGCTGTTCCATTATGCGAGTAAAATATAGAAAGCAAGAGCCCATACATTTATCCATCTCCTACGCTGGATTCTTTTTCACTCCCCTTCCCGTAATTCTATTGCAAAACATTTGCATTATGTAGATTAGTGTTCTGCACCAAGAGCGCAGTTCTTGTTTTGCTGGAATCCTTGGCAGCTCCCTATATTCATGAAACAATAAGCACCTTGTCTCTCACATAGAGACAGAGTCTAGAACAAACTAGAAGGTGTGAGAACAAATGGAAAAATACTCCCCTGTCCTCTGGAATTCAAGGGAGGGAGGGAAGGAAGGAAGGATTCATTCATCTCTTTCGTTGGGCCTTGAAGGTATTTTGGAAAAAACCCCACCTTGGACTAGCTTTTAAGTAGATTTTATCCCTTTCCTCAGGAGAGAAAAGGACTAAAGGGTCACACCATATAGAAGCAATGACCAAAGTGGAAAGAAATAAATGGATGGCTGGGCCAATCTCAATCAAATCTTTAAAGGGAGGATAAACCTTTTGGGGCCCATGGCCCTTGTTATAGCAATAGCAATAGCAGTTAGACTTCTATACCGCTTCATAGGGCTTTCAGCCCTCTCTAAGCAGTTTACAGAGTCAGCATATTGCCCCCAACAACAATCCGGGCCCTCATTTTACCCACCTCGGAAGGATGGAAGGCTGAGTCAACCCTGAGCTGGTGAGATTTGAACAGCCGAACTGCAGTCAGCTGAAGTAGCCTGCAGTGCTGCATTTAACCACTGCGCCACCTCGGCTCTTGTTACACCATTGCTCTGTGAACTGCATTGGCTGCCAGTTTGTTTCTGGATGCAATTCAAGATTTCAGCGATCACCTTTGAAGTCCTTCATGGCATAAGGTCCAGGTTACTTGAGGAATTGTCTATCACAATGGGATTGGTCTGCCCTACCCATGCTAGCAGAGAAGGCATGCTGGGGGCCCCACTGGCCTGGCTGCTGGGGCCCAGAAGATCCTTCTCTGCTGTTGCTCCTGTCCTTTGGAACATCTTGCCCCTGACGGTGAATTCAACTCCCACTCTCCTGACCTTTTGTAAGAACCAAAAACCTGGCTCTTGCCAGTTAGCCTGGGGTTTCAATAGGGGAGTGTCACACTGGTGGTGCTTAATGACAAATCCCTCCAACCTCCCTGCTCCTCTTACTCCCTTCACATCTCTTAGTTAGTTTATAATTTGTACTTTTATAGTATTTTATTCATATTAGAGGCGTGTTTATCCTTCTTAAAATTGTAAGCTGCCCAGAGTTACTGTAGTAAGATAGGCAGCAAACAAATCTAAATAAATAAATAAATAACTAAATGGATATGTAAATAAACAGACCATAATAAGACAAATAAACATCCAGAGATGAAGAAGTACAACTACCAATATAGATTTGCCTGAATTAATATTTTTCTCCAAACACTTCTTAAAACATCACAGTGCTGGAAGTAGAAAATGAACATTTATATTATGTATCAAAAACAATCAATTAAAACAGCTCCCCATGTTAGCAAAGTATCACCTATAATCTAATTACCTTTTCCTTATCTGTGAGCCGAGGTGGCGCAGTGGTTAAATGCAGCACTGCAGGCTACTTCAGCTGACTGCAGTTCTGCAGTTCGGCTGTTCAAATCTCACCGGCTCAGGGTTGACTCAGCCTTCCATCCTTCTGAGGTGGGTAAAATGAGGACCCGGATTGTTGTTGGGGACAATATGCTGACTCTGTAAACCGCTTAGAGAGGGCTGAAAGCCCTATGAAGCGGTATATAAGTCTAACTGCTATTGCTATTGCTATTGTTTTCTAGATGCATTGGAGTAGAGTATTTTCCCTCTCTATGCCAGCATGGATAGGGAAAATGGGAATTGTCTGATAATCCAATTACCACTAGACTGTAGTAATTTAATTTACACGTGTGTCAACAAGTGGAAAGTTTAGGTCACTTCCATCACATGTGGTCAACTACTAAACAATGTCTTCTCTTGTCCTGGTGGTGCAGTGATTAGAATGCAGAATTGCAGACAGACTCTGCCCACTGCCAGGAGTTTGACATTAAGAGGCTCAAGGTCCACTCATCCATCTTTTGAGGTCAATAAAATGAGGAGCCAGATTGTTGGGGAAAATATGATGACATTGTAAACTGCTCAGAGAGTGCTGTAAAACACCATGAAGTGGCGTATGAGCTAGTTGCATTGTTATTGATATATTTAGTCTTAGCATTCTTATGAAAACAGAAAAACAAGAAACAAAATTAAAATCTAAGTAATTCTTACCGTGATGATGCGACTGGACCAACCATTGAAACCAAGGTAGTAATTGGCTAATTCTTGGCTTTTGCAACTGTTCAAAGGTAATGTTTGCTTTGCAAGGGCCCTCTGTCTGGTGCAAATGCAAACCTGAAAAAGAATTCAATATCTCATTGGAGGGGTGTATAGAGCTTCACCAACACCATTTTCTCCCAAAGGAAATGAAGCCATCAAAGCAAAGCAACTTCACCCTTGCTAAGAATCAAACAGGAAAAATGCTACCAATAAATAATCCATGCACGTATTTTCCTATCTTTTACAAATAGATAAAAAAGATGGACATATTTTTATATCAATTTTTTTGCTCTTCATAAATATTTATTAATGTTTTTCAATAAAACATGTAGAAATTGGAGAGAAAACTGTTCGTTACCAATGTAAGAACTGATAAAACGAAACTCCATTCCATGACTAACTTGAACTGGTTGCCTTCAGATATGCTGAATTTCAACCTGTATAATTTTTAGCCAACACATTTGATTCTGTAGCATTTCATATTCTAAGATAGCTCACCATTTCAATCCCAAAGTTGTACATGTTCACAGAGTTTACAAATGGACTGTTTGTATACCGTCAACAGTCCACAATTCAGCATCCTGGGATACTTCAGAAACTTTAGGAAGAGGAGACTGGCCCTCCAAGAGAGCAAGGAGGATCAGCATGGATATATTATATCACCTGCACATTGGGGCTACCAGAGGTCATTAAGAAGTGCAACCAATGCCTGCTTCATGATGGCATTCAATCTGAAACTTGACTGAAAGAGATTCAGATAATTTGCTAAAATGTGGGCTCTTTGGAGCTGTAACACAACAGCTTCTCAACAACTTTATCTAAAATGGGAAGGTTAGAGATAGGCTGAAAATTATGCAGTAGTCAATTCTTGAGGAAGGAGTGGGACACCACCTCCTTAAGTATAAGCAGAAAGTTTACCTTGGCTTGGACTTAAGTCACATGCCATCTTTTGGGAGGCCTTAATCAAACGTGAGAAACATGGATGTAAGATACAGGTGGCATGCTTACAGCTTCAAAGGTCCTGTCCATTTCTTCAGGGCCAACAGGATCAAAGTCTTCAAAGATAACCATGTAAGGCTAGAGATGCTACAGTGTTAACAATATTGAAATAAGCCACAACTATTAATGAGGCTGCTTTGCATATGAAATACCAGAGGGAATACCCTTTTGCACTTTGGATCAAAGAACAGATGCTTTAGTGACCTTGACATTCACTTACTTACTCCAAGGAAAGTTCACTGCATCCCTTGGCAGGGTAAAGCAACTTGCCTACCAAGGAAAAAGTCAGCACATTCTAGATCTGCTCAAAACTATTCAGGATCTTGATAAAATCAGGCTTCAAATCACCGAGAGCTATCCTATGGCAGTAATTCGTTATTTTAAAAGACCTTCAGCTGTAGCATTTGGTTCACATATTGTACTAGTGCAGTTTCTTATGTTTTAATTTACAGTGTTGTATGAACATAACCACAGAGGTCAGTAAAGTTCAGTTATATTTCATTGCGTGAAACACCGTTAAGCAAATCATAGTCTAGTATGCGCTGCGGACTCCATGATCTTAGATTATGCAGTGACATACCTTCAGAGCAGTTTTCTGAAACAGTGACCTCCCGTTGCACACCTGTTGTGCCTTGCTGGCATCTCGGGCAGAGTAGAACTTAACAAAGGCATGATAGCCAGGGCCAGCTACTGAAGCATTTCTGTGGACTCTTACAGAATGGAGCAGTCCAAAGGCAGAGAAGGTAAGATGGAGAGCATGCTGGAGAGGGGGGGGGGGGAGGCAAACACACAAAGGAATCTATTAGAAAAGACAGTATAAAGAATTACACTTTTCCTGAAAGTTGATTAGGCTTGGAAGGCAAACTGAAGACTGTTCATTCTTGCTTTGTTTGGCAAACCTTGAATAGTGGTTCAGTTTCATGCTGGCTGATTACTTCCAGTATGCATACCTCTAATCTTTACAGTACAAGACATTGACAGATTGTAGAGTCAACTTACAACCACAATTGAGGCAGGGGTGGGTTCCGGATCCTGTCGCAACCAGTATGATGTGACGGGGCTGTGCATCCACCATGTGCACATGTGCTGCGCACGCATGCGCACCCACTGTCCTGCGATGCTCCAGCTGCTCGGTGGAGTGTCGTGCAGGTGCCGTAAGCTGCACGTGTGTGCGCAAATGACCCACTAGCTTAAAAAGAGGTAAGAAACGAGGGCGGGGCAGTGGGCCCAACAGAAACACCTTCCCAGTACGGTGGCAGCTGGAAGCTGCACCCGTACCGGAGCGTACCACCCGGAACCCATCACTGAATTGAAGTCAAAATTTTTGTTATTAAGTGAGACAGATGTTAAGTGAGTTTTGCCCCATTTTACCTTTCTTACCACAGTTGTTCAGCGATTCACTGTAATTACTAAGTTAGTAACATGGTTAAGTGAATCTGGCTTCTCCATTTACTTTACTTGTCAAAAGGTCCTTGGGATACCACAACTGTCACAAATAGAAGCCAGTTGCCAAGCACTGAATTTTGATCACATCGCCATAGGGATTGCGGCAACATTCATAAGAGTGAAAAACGGTCCTAAGTCACCTTTTTCAGTTGTTGTAAGTTTGAATGGTCACTAAACAAACCATTGTAAGTCGAGGATTATCTGTATCTTTAGAAGTTTATAGGTCAGTAAAGTTCGGTGTTTTTAATTTGTGAACCTATCTACTTTTTCAAAAAGAAAGGGTGTTGGGTGGAAAGCAAAGTAATAAAGACTCTACCAATAGCACTGATAAAAAATAAGCCTAAATCCAAAAAAATTGGATGGAAGTTGTTTATCTATGAACTCAAGACAAACTTCTCAATGGTGAATTCTCAATTTCCTAGCTTAGGGATTCCTCCCCCAAAGTGCCTATACAATAAAAAAAAGACCTTCCACTTTTTAATATTTCAATGACTCGGTTATGCTAGTGGGATGCCTTAATTAGTTTTGGGTTTTGCTTTTTTTAAAAATATGTGTGTGTATAAGCTGCCATGGGAAAATGTGGCGCAGTGGTTAGGGTGCAGTACTGCAGGCCACTTCAGCTGACTGCTATCCGCAGTTCAGTGGTTCAAATCTCACCGGTTCAAGGTTGATTCAACCTTCCATCCTTCCGAGGTGGATGAAATGAGGACCCAGACTGTGGGGGCAATATGCTGACTCTGTAAACCGCTTAGAAAGCCTATGAAGCGGTATATGAGTCTAATTGCTATTGCTATTTTCAACCATATCATTTATAAAAACAGATAAAACTGTCAGTGTCCCTACTTAGCTATATACTGCACCACTAAATGCTCAAAGAAGGTGGAACTAAGGGTGCTTAATGTACTAAATATGTAGTCCTTGACTTACAAGTTCATTGAGTGACTATTTAAAGTTATGACAGAACTAAAAAATATGACCGTTTTTCATAGTTGTGACCTTTGCAGCATCCCCCGTGATCATGTGATCAAAATTCAGATGTTTCGCCAACTGGCTCATATTTGACCTTTGATGTATCCCAGGGTCATGTAAGCGACCTTCTTACAAGCAAAGGCAATGGGGAAGCCAGATTCACTTAACATCTCGATTACTAATTTATCAATTGCAGTCTCACTTAACAACTATGGCAGAAAGGTCGTAAAATGGGGCAAAACTCATTTAACAAATGTCTCACTTAACAGAAATATTGGGCTCAATCGTGGTCATAAGTTGAGGACTACGTGTATGTGCAAATCCCTGCCATAAATCAGACATTGAGCATTTTTTCCAAGCCCTGTACTTCCTTAAGGACATTTTCACAAGAGTTTTCACTACTTTTTTTTATAACAAGAACATGCTTCATTACAAACTTTGTTTAAAAATAAGGTTAAATTAGTTATTTAGCCTGAGGCAACAAAAATCAAGCCTTGCAAAAGAATAAAAATTCATGTTTTTAGACTACAGCTAACTTCTGTTGAATTTTACTTTATGAATTTATTTTTCTTCTTTCAATAGAATAAGATTTGGAAACTTAAGCCATAAAATATGAGTCAGCCAACAGCCCAGCCAATATAGAACCGTTTTTAGAAAGGAAGAGATGGAAGCTCCAGAATTATTACTCGACCGATTCACAATTTGAAAACTGGCTTCGGCAAATTTTAGGTACCTAAATATGCTATAAGAGTATCGTAAGTTCAATGAATGGAAGCCTTAAAAATGGACGAAGTGCTTGCGCAAAGCGTACTGTGTAGTTTTACTGCGACCGCATACACACACACTCGCCTTCACCCCCGCCGCCCGCAAAGGAACAACGCACCAAAATGCCGCTTAACCCAGCGATTCCCACCTTGGGTTTGATCTAACAGCCCCAACGCTTAAGGCGGGAAGAAGGCGTTTTTCAAACACGGTTCCCACAAGCTCAAAGAACTTCCTTGCCAATAAAATATTATAACAAAGAAGCAGCGGATGGAGAGGTAGCAACAGCAGCTTTTGCTGGCTTACACAAGTGCATTGAAAAAGTGGCCGGAAACTTTGAAAAGATGTCGACAGACGGGGAGGGAAATGGTTGGAGGAAAACCCAGCCTTGCTTTTTCGTTACTTGCCTCCGACGCCTCCAGCTCCAGCCCCAAGACTAAAAGAGTCCGGCCATTCCCCTGGGGGACGCGGAACTCCACAATCTCAGCCATGCCAGGCACGACCGTCGGGGGCAAAAGGGGTAAACGTAGAGAGGAGGAAGACACCCCTGTACTTCCCGCCTAAAGGGGGCGAATGGAGATCACGAACTTCAGTACTCCTGCAGCACGTCTGGATTCAGCTCGGAGATTGGTGGGAGAAACTGAATCCACGTGATGCAGGAGGAGGAATCCCATTGAAAGAAGCCTTTAGTGTCAGAGCGAGTAGGCTCGGTCTTAATAGCAAGCGCTGGGGTGCGTTTTCTTGACTAATTTGGAAGCGAAGGAAAGCAAAACAAGGATGAGGAAAAGGACTCCCGCTTCCTAATATCGTGAAGGACGATATTTCCTAAAGTCCTAGTTTTTCTTCCCTAGAATTGAAATAGGGAACGCATGTACAAACGCTACGAAATGCGTGGGCTTGCTTTACTCTTGCGTAAGAAAGGCGATCCGTTTTTCTTCTTGGACGCTGCTCTTCTCTTATTTGTCTTCACTTTCTTTCTATAAGATAATCCTCGACTTACGATCACAATTGAGCCCAAAATTTCTGTTGCTGAGGGGAGATAGTTACTGAGTTGTATTTTTGGTTCTTGCCACAGTCAAGTGAATCACTGCTGTTAATAAATTAATAACATACTTAAGTAAACCTAGCTTAAGTTTTCATTTTGCTTGTCAGAACTTTGCAAAAGATGTTTACATGATCCCAGGATACTGCAACAGTGTATGAACCAGTTGCCAAGCATCTGAATGTTGATCATGTGACCATGGGGCTACTTCAATGGTCATAAATGTTCACAAGTCATTTTTTTCAGTGTCCTAGGAACTACGAACAATAAACAAATGGTATCAAGAAAGGACTATCTATCCACTAATCACTGAAGCAGTAGGCGTGAGCTGAAATGGACTCCAGAGGATGGTAGAGGATAGGAAGACCTGGACGAATGGTGCCTATGGCAGTGATGGGCAACCTTTTTGGCGTGGTGTGTCAAAAATCGGCAAAAAATCGAATATAACTCGCGTTGTGTGTCACTTCGACAAAAACTATAAATAGATTTTCAAATTTCTATAAATAAATTTTCAAATTTCAAATACTCAAACATAATTTTGCGCAATTTATAGTTTAAAGTTTAAACTACAAAAATGTATAATTGCAATATATAATTGTATTTAATAAACCAAAAACAAATTATTTAACATACCTGCTTAGTAACTTCTTTGTTCATCAGTCGATTTCGTATGTTGCCCTTGATATTATTGAACTTGTTTGGGGTGCCGTGAACCAGGGCTGTGGAGTTGGCTGCTTCCAGCTCCACGTCCTCATCAACATGCCGCTCCAGCCCGCCCCTGCTATGAATATTCCTAATGACGCGAGGGCGAAGAATATGAATATTCATAGCGGGGGCGGGCCGGAGCGGCATGTTGATGAGGACATGGAGCTGGAAGCAGCAGACTCCACAGCCCTGCCGTGAACTGAGATATGTGTGGTGCGGTCGTAACCGACAGTCCCAGGAGTCGACTCTCTGTGCCGGCCTGACTGGAGAGAGGCGCGCACTGTTCCCGCGCTCCTCTCCTGCGGGTCCTCCCTCGCCGCGCTGATGACGTGTGTGCGCACGGCACGCACGCCTTACCAGCAGCCCCTGCGCTCAGAAAGGGGCGGCGGCGATACAGTAAGTGAGTGTGGGCAGGGGAGATCACACGTCCCACCCACCCACCCCGTTCCTCCAGCACAGATTCTTTCATCCTTGGCGGCCGTGCAGGAGCCGAGGATGAATCGCATGAAATCCTGTGCGTGTCAGCCCAAATGGCTACGTGTGTCAGCACTGACACGCGTGTCATAGGTTCGCCATCACTGGCCTATGGGGTCACGATGGGTCGGACACGACTTTGCAACTAACAACAACATATACACTATGTATCAGCCCTGAAATGATTATAAAATGCTCAGCTATTGATAGCTAAACCATCTGTTGGTTGAATCAAGTCATTGCCGTTATTGTCGATCTTTTATTCAAACCAAAACTGTATTAATAAATTAGTTCTGTAACACAGTTTAGGACTACCCATGAACTTAATCAAAAGACCAGAGGAGTTTACACAGTACACTGAACTGTGATTAGATTTTTGTGAAATAATCCTTGATTGAATGGGTTCATCAGTCCTGTGGATTACAAATAACCAGTCTGAATTAAGACAACATGCTGTCTAAAGCTACCTAGTTGTGATTTATTCAAAAAATGAAATTTACATTTGACAGAGTAGGTACTATACCTGAAGTGACTTTTCTAGCTAAATATAGTTTTGCTTCATTGACATACTACATCTTACTGATTTTTGTTTTAAACGTTTTAATTTAATTCAAATATTTTAATTTAATTTTGCTTTAAATATTTTAATTTTGTTTTGCTTCAAATAGAGCCAGTTTGGCCTAGTGGTTAAAACACTCAGCTAGAAACCAGAAGACAGTGAGTCCAAATCCTCCCTTAACTAGGAAAGCAAAGAGGGTGACTTTGGGCCAGTCACTTTTTCTCAGCCCAACCCACTCTCAGGGTTTTTGTTGTGGGGAAAATAGGAAGAGGGGGATATATCTGATACTGCCTTGAATCATTTCTAAAAATAATAAAGATGGGGTATATATATTTGAATATGTATCTGAGCTTAGAATTACAGATATAAATTAGACCTGATCACTTTTTACCATGCAAAAATGTGTTCTGGGGAATATTTTGCAGTATGAGGGGCAGTATGAAATAAAATTTGATATCAGAAATATTTAGGCCTTGTCCATAAAATGTTTGAATGCCACCTATGCTGTTGGTGTTTTAAAGGGCCTGGGAGACATGAGTCTTTGCAAAGAGGCCTTTGTTGAGAATAAGTGACACTCCTTTTTCTTTGTTCTCATCCAGAAGTTTTTTTCCTTCCCATCTTTTTATCCTGTTCGTTTTGTATTTTTGGAATGCTTCTCATTTTTAAATGTTTTTGTAAACGACCCAGACTTTCTGGGAGTCAAGTGGTGTAATACTTTAATAAATTGTTTACACCATTCTGGCTGGAAGGAAGGAGGGAAGATACTCAGCAGAAGATTTAGGGTATCCAAAATCACCAGGGAAAGAAATGTCATAATATGTATTCTCTACAAAAGCCAGCAATTAAAGCAGTTTATTGATGAAAGCGTGACCAGATTTAGCACCTTTTTTACAAGTAATGCTCATGCCCAATTCATTATTAATAAAGATGTACAGTCATATCTCTTTTATCTGTCATATCTCCCTTAGGCTAGAAACTAGGGTTTTTTTGGAGGGAGGGGAGGGAATGTTAAATCTAATATTCTCTAGCCTGACCTAACTGCAAGCAAATATCTTACGTATTATCACAAGCTTGTTACTTGTCCCCTTATATTATTTCTGCATTTAGAAGTGTCACTTGATCACAAAGGCATTTAAGTGAACAAAAAGTCTTTACAGAATAAGCCTTAAGGTAGTAGGAGTAAGCAGACTTTGATGTGAAAAATGTTAAGATTTCACTAAGTCTCATTAAAATAATTTTGTTGTCTTAAATTAAATCAGCATAAGGGGAAAGAAAATTGCTTTCATTACAAACTGGGATTGAGCCAACACTTTTCTCCTGTTAAAATATATTTACAAGACTGAAAAAAGCCAGCTATAAGCCAAGATGGAGCCTAAATTCTGAAAGTTTTGGGGAAATAATTCCTGAGTAATTGTAAGATGAAAATTGTATTCTAGAGTATGAGAAAGGCTTTGTACTAAAAGACAAAATTGTATGGATGCTTTTGGACAATTTTTCCAATGTAAAAAAAAATGAAAACCACGTCATATTATGGAGAACATACTAGTATGAAAAAAAATTAAACTACAGGTTAATGACCTTATTTGAGTGTGCATTCTGGGCATTTGAGTAGGGGCTTCTTCATGTAGTCTTTTATTTGGAATTATCTTAATTTTATAGGACTTAAAGTGAAGGAAAATTACATTTATAAATAGGTTTAGAGATACCTTGTTTTGAGCAGAATGGCTATTCCGACAGCAACCTTGTGATCCTGTGTAAAATAAAGTTTTAATGGCTTTAAGGTTGTGTCCTTTAGCATTTAAGAGACAGACAGACAGGTTGCACTACTAATTCTTCAACAGCAAAATTGCACTTATTTTTTTGCACAAATGTAAAGGAGCATTGAGGGACATCACAAATAGCAGGATTTTGAAATGGTAATAGGTTTGCTTTATTTGACTCAGGCATGTAGGCAATTGGAGCTGCAATTGCACATTCATTTTTCCAGATTCTAGAAAACTCAGTAGGAAACGTGGAATGGAAAGGCATTTTTTTTTCTGCCTTTGGGGACACAGCTTATTCCTTTAAAATGAAGATGACAATGGCATTTTATCACTCGCAGGAAGGTGTCCACTTTGTGCAGGTTTTCCTGAAGCAGGAAAATAAAAACCTAAAAGCTGCCTTGGTGGCACATTAATAGGAAAGTTAAATGTATGTAGAAGGTACTGAGTTGAATACCGCTACAATAACTATGAATAGCTAATTTCATTGATACACTGCACATTGCATGATTGCTAAACACAGGTGCTTATGAATTCATTTTGGGATTTATTTTTCTTTTAATTTTACAGTATACCTTGAGTCTGTATACTCATCCGTTACAACCTCAAAATTAGCTAATTTTCTTTATCCTTTATCACCCCACTCCTATTACAATCGTATACAGGTAATCTCCAATGTATGACTGTAATTGAGTTTAGTATGATTCTAAGACGCTGATTATTAAATGGGTCATCATGTGATCAACCTGATTTTACTTTTTTTAATGACATTTAAGCAAACCCAAAAAGCAATTCCATTGTGCACAATTGGGGAGGGGGTAGTGTTGTTTTTTGCTGGAAACTGGAAGTAAATGCCAATTTCTAGCAAGAAATATCGTAAATTGCAGTGACCTAGCAATAGTGCTGCAAGACTGTAAATGAGGGCCATTTGCCAAGAGCCCAAAACACATTCATGTGATCATGGAGGGAGTAATCTTTGAAACTTTGAATCTGGGTCACAAATATCTATCTCGATGGCTTTTAGCTACTTATAGCTACCATAGAATATGTATCTTGTTCCATGAGCGCATAAAACTAATTCATAATAGGATCCAATTTCTTTTTGGCTTAATGTAGAAGCTTCTCTGTACAGGTAGTAATTGTTTATAAGCCGCAGTGGCATTTAATTAAGGCAAAAACAAAACAGCATTATTGCTTAGCTTAATATGAAACTGGTTAAATGAAAGAAGCAATAAGGAGAAAATATGCAGAAGTACCATTTGGAAAGTAGCATGCTCTGTTGTGGATTAGCATAATATGACTGAGTTCATTACACAAAACCATAATCTTTGTTTGGTTTTAACAGTGTGCTGTATGAATACAGACGTGATTTTAAAGCATGATTTCAATGTAGTGTAGTATGTGACCTTAGCTTTTGGTCTTTCTTAGTGAATTAAAATGCTATTCGTGGATCCCTGCATTGACAGAAAAGTATGTCTGCAGAAAATTTTGTTGTCTTCAGTGCTAAACCTCATTCTGATTCATTGTCTAATAGTGCTATTCTGATTATGAATTTAGCTCGTGAAAGCAAAAGGATGGTAGTTTAGTCTTCTGGCTTTGGTGCCTTCCCTCTTCATATTACTAGCTGATTGGAAAAACACCTACTAACTGTGCAGCAGATTCATACTATTGCCTCACAAGATCCTCCTCTGGGACGTGTGTGTGACATCACAAGGAACAAAGAAAAGGTATGGGGCTATGTTGTCAACCTGACACGCTCCCTTCTCTGAAGCAATGAGGTACTCATATCACAGCAGCAAGAAGAGGATAGATATAATTTCAGAGTTATTGCATCACTAGGCTCATTTTTTGTGCTGCTTATCCAAGCTGAATAAGGGAAGTAAATGAGAAATAAAACGTTTGTTTAGCATTCTTCTCCCTTGCCATACCTTTTTTATATTAGAAACTTCCAGATAGCTCTGCCTGGAAATGGTGGATGTATGGGAAGAGTTGGTCCCATCACTGCTACAATATAATACTGTTAGGTAAGGAATTGGGCATAGTCACGATAGACCCTTGCCAAGTGCTGCTGTGTCAAATTAGTTAAGAAGGAACAATGGCAGAATACCAGCAGAGGAGCTGGATAGGGCTAGAGAGAGGGGCATTCCTGAATCATCCTGGACCAGTCAAAAAGCACCATTCTAATCCCACCCACTGTTGTTCACACTGACTACCTCTGATGAATGGGTGGTGAAGCATCACAGATTTACACTGCTTATGACTATTGGATGCTATTAAAGAGGAAATACAAACACCAATGTGAGAGCAAACATACTATATCTGAGGTGCAAAAAAATAAAATGGCAAAAATGGCGCAAATATTGTTTAAAATGTAGCTTCAAAAATCCTCTCCCACACTTTTTTTTGAACATGTTTTTATTATTTTTACATTTAAAACAATGTAGTGCCGCAAGTCGAAGTGACCATACATTCACATTATATACAGCTGGCCTCAACCATTAACTATTAGCCTACTTAATACCTTGTCTATCCTTCTGTCCAATCACAATATATACAGTTTGTTCCAGTCTTGTCTTATACCAATCATAAAATCTGTTCCAGACTTCAAAATATTCTGATTCCCCTTTATTTTTAAGTTCAAGAGTGAGCCTATCTGCTTCCGCACAGGCCAACAGTTTTCTGATTATATCTAGCTCTGATGGTATATTTTCTTTTTTCCAATATTGTGCATGTTATGCATGCCACAGTTAGTACATGTATAATTAAATAAGGTGTATCTTTCTTAAACCCCTCAGGTATTATATCTAGGAGAAAATTTTTTGGTTTAACAAGATTTGGCCTCCCACCATTTTTTCTAATATGATTGAATCATTTTCCAATATTTTTTTTGCCTCATTGCACATCCACCACATATGATAAAAAGTGCCTGGTGGGTTTTTTTACACTTCCAACAATTTGGGACCAGATTTTTAAACTTTTTGGAGAGCCGTGCTGGGAGGGAGATGCCATCTGTAGAACATAGCAATAGCAATAGCAGTTAGACTTATATACCGCTTTATAGGGCTTTCAGCCCTCTCTAAGCGGTTTACAGAGTCAGCATATTGCCCCCAACAACAATCCGGGTCCTCATTTTACTCACCTCGGAAGGATGGAAGGCTGAGTCAACCCTGAGCCGGTGAGATTTGAACAGCCGAACTGCAGAACTGCAGTCAGCTGAAGTAGCCTGCAGTGCTGCATTTAATCACTGCGCCACCTCGGCTCTTTTCTTTATATGTCTTAGCCATTGTTAGTGTTTGATTAAGTATCCAAAGTTTTTCCCACTTAGGCAATTCCACATTATAACCGAAATTTTTCGCCCAGGCGACCATAGTTTCTTTGACATGTTCCTCCTCTAGCTTATATTCCAACAAAAATTTATATAACACTTTGATCAGCCTGTTTTCTGTCTGTATCAAAAGTTTAATATTGTGTAATCTTTGGCAATATCTTCCTTCTTCCTATCCTGTGCAAACCTTGATTGTACTGCTTTATTCTAAACCAGACCATTATACTTTTAAGGATTATAATACGATTTACAAGATGAGAGCATTTGTGTTTGTAGCAAGAGAGGAAGTACAAATGTTTGTGTGCTTCTATTCACAATTTATATGCGTTTAGACAAATGGAAAGAAAATGCAGGAATTAAGGGGATGTAGAAAGGAGGATGTTTGACTAACAAAAAATGAAACACAGAATTAAAATTCGAAGCTTTTTCAAGACTCAGATTATTTTTCATAAAATCCGAAGTGTTGATTGTATTCAGGGGCAGAACAGGATGCACGAAGAGACCTTGGTTTGAAGAGGTAAATGTGAGAAGAATAAGGATCTTGTAGGTGGGATACATAATGGAGCAAATGGATGTTGCTTTCTCACTGCAACCCTGTTCCCAGTTGGGTGGATCATTTTCCTCACTGAGTAGGCCTCCCTCATCCCTCATAAGCCCAAAGTTCAACAGTGGCTATCAGAATTCAGACTTAATGAGATAGCCAAAATAATCGAGATGCTGAACTTATAAACAGAGGTCTGTAAAATTTCTACGCACCTGAAGTGAAATTTCATCATAGAGAACTAATTTAGGAGGAATGCCTCTTTTATCAAACATGCCTCTTTTGGGCTTAATTCCCTTCCCACGCCCCCTGCTTCACATAATCATTGTCACCACCATCCTTTGCCTGGCAAAACAAGCTCAATTGAAAACCAATTTTTTTAAATTACAGTGAGATGGAGAAGAGGGTCCTCCGCTGAAGGTCTGCCTTTGATCAGCGTTTCTTTCCTTTGCCTCGGGATTTGCTTCTCCGCCGGTTCCCCCAAGAACAGAAACTGATAAGGGAGAGGAGTTTGCTGGATTTCCGGGATGAGTCTGCAGAGAAACAAATGAAAATGCTTTTTCATCTTCTCAGGAGGTGTTTAGGGCAAAGGAAGACCCCCCCTCCCGTTCTGTGGCTGGCAGTTGGATTATTTAAATAAAAATTAGCTTTCCCGGGGTCACATGGTAGGGGAATAACATAGAAAAGAACCACCCCGGGAATGCCAACTTTTAGGGGGATGAATGATGCACACATAATGATGACTAACATCAATAAGTATTGTGGTGGGTCCTGGAGTCTGGGGAAGGCTCTGATGAGAGCGCTGTGTCGGAGGCAGAGAGGGAGCCAGAGCTGTATGCCAATTATCAGCTGCCTTCAGAGTCAGACATCAGTGAGGCAGACAAATAGCTAGAGCCTGTTCCCAGTGTGCGCATGCAGAAAGTTGCCAGATGAAGGGAACAGCTAAACAACGGGTAAACTTGGGAGTAAGGCCAGAGGTGGACAATGAATGGCCTCTCCCAAAAGAAATAAAAGAGGAGCGAACTGGGAGTGCAGGAGACAATTAGTTCGCTTAATTGGTTTTCGTGACTCTCCGAGACTCCTTGCTAAGTTCTGCAGATATTGGCCTGGCAGCTCTATACGCCAGATAAGGTCTGTGACTGTAAATCCTCCCTTGAAAGACATTGCTGTATGTGAATGAGCAGAATTCACAATAAATTAATAAAAGGGGTTTTTGTCGGGACAAGGGAGTTTGCTTCATGCTCTTGGGAAACCTAGGTCAGAACAATAAGCTGGCATAGGGGCAGGGGCGTTCGGATGACAGCGTGTCTTACCTTTCCGGGATGATTTCTTCCTGTTCGCTCTGCTCTTACTGGTTTTCCTGAAAGAAAAATCCCCAGCAAACTCTATCAATCTTCTCAAACTCTCCATGGGGAAAGCCCCTGAAGCTTTGCTCCTTTAATCACATTAAAATGTTTGTCAGGAAAGAAGAACAGAGGCAAGAAAGAGAGAGAGCAGAAAAGAAAGGCGCGAGAGGGAAAAGTCAGATACAAACCAGAAGCAACAAAAAACACTCCATCTAAAGATGGACTAGGAAATAACAATTATTTCGATAAACTTGAATGGACTGAACGCACCAAAAAAAAAAAAGAGCACAGATGTTTAATAAACTTAAGAAAGGTAGATATAATGTGTATACAGGAGTGCATATTAAAAGGGAACATAGGAATTTACTGGAAAACAAAAAACTAGGGAAATTATATACAGCACTGGCAGAAAAAAAAAAAGAAGGATAGCAACGTATATAAAGGAAAAAATAAACTCCAAAGCAGTTTACTCAGATGAAGAAGGCAGGATGCTAATGACTGAATTAGAGAAACAGAAAAAACAATATTATTAATAGTCATATATGCACCAAATCAGAAAAAGAGGAATTCTATAGGAAATTACACAACAAAATAAACAAATTAGAATATAATCCCCAAATATTTGCTTAATTGGGGATTATAATGCAATAGTGGATAAAAATGGACTATGAAAGCAAAAAGAAAAAGAAAACAAAAAAATACACTACCCAAATCCTTTTTTGAGATGGCAACGGAACATAAACTACATGACATTTGGAGAGAAAGGCACAAAATAAGAAAGCAATATACCTTTTATTCGAACCCCCACCAGTCCCTATCAAGAATTGACATGGCTTGGATTTCATCTGGTCTATGTAATCAATTAGATGAAATTGAAAAAGAAGCAAATGAGTGGGCAGATCATAATCCAGTAAAATTAAGATGGAAAGGTCAAAGAAGAAGAAAAAGATAGATGATGAATTCAAATATTATAAATGAAATAGAATACACTGAAATGCTGGAGAAAGAATTAAAACTATTTTTTAGAATAAATAAAAAAGAAGACACCTCAATTCAAAATCTCTGGGACACTATGGAAGCATACACAAGAGGCCTTATGATTGCCTACATGGCGAGAAAAACTAGAAAACAAAAACAGCAACAAAAATTTACGCAAAAATAATTTACGGAAGCCGAAGATGAACTTCAGAAAGACCCAAAGAATAAAATTAAAAAACAAGAGATGATAAAACATAAGATCAACTTAATAACTCAAAAGGAATTAGCACAGAAAATTAAAGCAGCCAGATAAAATTACTTTGAACAAGCCAACAAACCTGGACGATAGCTGGCATACAGATTGAAGAATGAAAGAGAAAAAAAGGATGATATATCAATTAAAAGAGGATGAGGGAAGAATTCAATACAAAGTGGAAGAAAAGAAACGTATTATTCATAAATACTTCGCAAAACTATATGTGCAAGATAGTATGGAGGAAATCAACATAAAACATTATTTAAACACAGAAAAGATAACACCAATCTCAAGAACAAGGGTGTGTGTGACGATAAATAGGCCAATAATGTTAGCCGGTGGAATTAGTCCTGAAAAACCAGAAAAATAATAAAACCCCAGGACCAGACGGAATACTGGTGGAGCCATACAAATATAATAAAACAATATTGGAAGAGCTAGGAGTGGAAATGTTTAACGAAGTTTTAGGAAAAGCCAAGACACCTGAATCATGAACAAAAGCAATAATATCATTAATCCCAAAAGAAGAAACCAACCTCCAAGAAATTCAAAATTACAGGCCAATTTCATTACTAAACTCCGATTATAAAATATTTGCATCAATTATGGCAGGAAGAATTAAGCAAGTTTTAAATGAACAAATACACTCGGACCAAAACGGATTTTTACCTCACAGAAACATTAAAAATAATGCGTGAGTCATCCTAGACATAATAGAGTATTACAAGGTGCATCCAGAAAAACAAATGGTACTGGTTTTCCTTGATGCACAAAAAGCATTTGACAACGTAATCTGGAAATTTATAATAACACTATTGGATGAGATGAAATTCGGAGAAAAATGTATAAAAATGATAGAAGAATTTTATAACAGTCAGACAGCCAAAGTTCTGATGAATGGAGATCTAACAGAGAAGAATGAAATAAGAAAATGAGTCAGACAGGGATGCCTCCTCTCTCCTTTGCTGTTTGTATTAACTTTGGAAATTTTATTAAATGAAATTCGAAAGGACCAGGGAATAAAAGGTTTAAGACTAAAAAATGAAGAATATAAGGCCCAAGCCTATGCCGGTGACTTAGTATTTGTTCTAGAGGATCCATTAGAATCCAGCCTGAAATTAATTCAAAAATTAGAAGAATATGATGAAGTGGCAAGGCTAAAGATTAATAAAGACAAACAAAAATGATAGCCAAGAACATGACAAAAAAGCAAGAGGAGGAACTGGAAGTAGCAACCAGAATGCAAATAACTAAGAAAGTGAAATCTTGGGGATCTGTGTGTTGGCAAAATGTTCCATAATTAAAGACGATAATTATAATAAATTAGTGATACAAATAAAGAAAGATTTAGAAAATTGGAAAAATATTCAGCTATCAGTCATGGGATGTATAGTGACAATTAAAATGAATATTTTACCAAGAATCTTATTCCTGTTGCAAGCTGCACCTATTAATCAGGATAAAAAATTCTTTCAATAATTAAACAAACTAACCGCTAGGTTCATTTGGCAGGGACGAAAAGCGAGGATTAAACTAAAGTTAATGCAAGACAGCAAGGAGAGGGGAGGTTTAGCATTAAAGTGAGATTTATACGCATCAGCAGTAACAATAACATGGGTGAAGGATTGGATAGAGCTAAAGAATAAAAGAATTTTGACTTTAGAAGGCCATGATTTGCAAGCAGGCTGGCATACATTCCTGTGGGATGATAAAAATAAAACGCACAAATACTTTCAAAATCATTTAATTAGAAGACCGTTATTGCAAAAATGGCTCAAAATCAAAAAAATCCACTGTGAAAATCCCAAATTGGCTATCACCGACAGAAAGGACAACTCATCCAATTTTTATAGATTTGAACAAAATGCTAAGATACAGAGACTTAATTGACAGGGAAATTTAAAAACAATTGAAGAATTGGCAGAACAGAACATGAAAGTTGACTGGCCAACTTACCTCCAAATCAAAAATAAATACAATAATGATACTAAATTATATGACATCGAAACAGAACCACATGAATTGGATAAAATTATTCAAAGCTCAGATAGAAAGATGATAAGGACAATATATAAATTTCTCCTGAAGTATAAAATGGAAGAGGAAATTGTGAAAAAACAAATGATAAAATGGGCGCAGAACTTTGGCTATAATATTGAATTAGACAAATGGGAAAAATTTTGGGGAACAAACTTAAAAATCACACTATCAGTTGCATACAAGGAAAACTAGTACAAAATGTTTTACAGATGGCACCTGGCACCAACAAGGTTAGCTAAAATCTTAACAAATACCTCCCCAAAATGTTGGAAATGCAAATCAATACACAGAACATATTACCATTTATGGTGGACCTATGAGGAGGCTAAATTTTTTTGGAAAAGGATCAAAAATTGCTGGATAGTTATGAGTAAAATAATAGTTAGGAGTAAAATAAGAGGGTTAAGAATGGTGAAATCCAAATGAAATACAATAGAAGGGGAAATAATATAAGGTGAGCGGAATCAATTGATAATTGCTATTAGAAAGAACAGGAAGCTCCTGTTCGTATTGAATTGTGTAAATGTGGCGTATGTCTAAGTTTTGTGTGTGTGTATTTTACATGTTTGTTAATAAAAAAGAGGGGAAAAAACAAAATGCTTGTTTTGGGCTGAAGAACCTAGGACTCTCTTTTCTGCCAATCTGCCTTCCAGTTGTGTGCTGGGCTGTGATAATTTGGATCCCCAAATAGCTGCTCATAGAAAGCAGAACAGCAAAATTATTGTGCTAGAAGTAATCTTCAAGCCTGTATTGCATCATCTGTGCCAGAGATGTTCAATTTTATCAGGCTGATGGCTATGCTTGGCCTTTGTAATGAAAACAGAATAAAATTTACTCTTTAAAATATCTGATCAGAGTCTGTATTTGGATCAAACTGCAGATTTATGACTCACATATAATGTATTTTCTTTTCTTTTTTTTATTGTAAGCTTTCCCACCAGATGCCCTCCAGTGTGTTAGATTACACCTCTGATTACTTTTTAGAAATGATGGAAGCTGTGGATGAACATGTTTGGAGGATACCATATCACCTGAGGACTTCATAGCTGAATAGCAATGTGAAGTGAAATCTTTCCAGTTCTAGTTATCAAGAGGGAGAAATTACAAACCTTCCAGATGCTGCTGAATGTCAACATGAAACATCTCCCAGTCTTGGCTATGCTAGTTGAATACTGGGAGCTGTCGCTGAGCAGCATCTGAAAGACCTAGATTTCACTTCTAATCAGGATATCTCACTTGCTTTAGCAGCTGTCCCCATGCACCTATTACTTCAGCTATAGATTGTTCAGTGGTTTAGAGCTAAAACCCTACCAAAAGCAGCATGTTCTCTTGAACTCCCCACCTGAAATCCAAATCCTTTTTTGATTATGGTGGCAAAAAATATGGTCATAAATAAACTGGATACCTTTTTGAAGAAGCAGAGCTTCCAGCCCTCTCTTTCCTACTGCCTCGACTCTTACGACTGGGAGGTCTTTCAAAAGGCTGTGGTGGTGACCTCCTTCCCTCTGCCGATGGGTAGCTCTCTAAGTCAAATAACTTTTCTTCACTGGCAATGGGAGACCAGCTGGGCCCTTGGGAACTTGGCAGGCTTTCCATGGACATTATCAGACTTTGTCTACTTGCAACCTCTTCATGGATAAGGCTGGGAGTTTCAGATGCTAAGTATACACTCTGTTCACTCAGTTTTTCTTCTACATTTAAGGATCCTTCTGGACTCTAAAACAAACAAGAACCAGAAAGGTGTGAGCAATAAATCTTACTTGTGCCTCATGTTTGATTTGATTTTGATTTTATTTGTCTTGTATGCCGCCCACTCCCGAAGGACTCCGGGCGGCTCACAATAGACAAGGGAAAGGGGGAAAACTAGACAAAGACAACACTTTAAAAACAAAACCACAACATTCACAATTTCTGTGGGGCTGGATATTTCACAGGCCCCCTGGCCAGCTGGAGCAGCCAGGACTTGGTGGCTTTGCGGAAGGCCAGGAGGGTAGTAAGGGTCCGGATCTCGACAGGGAGATCATTCCAGAGGGCTGGAGCTGCAACAGAGAAGGCTCTCCCCTGGGGGGTTGCCAGCTGACATTGGCTGGCAGATGGAATCCGGAGGAGACCTAACCTGTGAGATCTAATTGGTCTGAGGGAGGTAATCGGCAGGAGGCGGTCTCTCAGGTACCCAGGTCCGATGCCATGTAGGGCTTTGTAGGTAGCGACCAGCACCTTGAAACGGATTCGGAGACTAATGGGTAGCCAGTGCAGCTCACGGAGGATAGGTGTGACGTGGATGTACCTGGGTGCACCCACAATCGCTCGCGTGGCTGCGTTCTGGACTAACTGGAGTCTTCGAACACTCTTCAAGGGCAGCCCCATATAGAGCGAATGCTTTCCAAGCGAATGTTTGGAATGCTTTCCAAGCTGTAACCATAACCCTAAGTTGGTGTGGGAAAGACTCCTCTCTGAAGCCTCCAGGAAAGTCTGGCAGTCAATGTCAATAGATAAAGGTGAAGGTTCCCCTCACACATAAGTGCTAGTCATTCCCAACTCTAGTGGTGCTCATCTCCATTTCAAAGCCAAAGAGCCAGCGCTGTCCCCATGGGCATGTGGCCGGAATAAGTAAATGGTGAAGGCGCATGGAACACTATTACCTTCCCACCTATTTTTCTACTTGCATATTTTAAATGCTTTCGAACTGTTAGGTTTGCAGAAGCTGGGACAAGTAATGGGAGCTCACTCCATTATGCGGCGCTGGGGATTTGAATCGCTGAACTGCCAACCTTCTGATCAACAAGCTCAGCGTCTTAGTCACTGAGCCACCATATCCTCAATGTCTATAGTACTGGCCTAATTGGACAAATGGTCTGGCTTAGAATAAAGCAGCTACCTATGTTCCTGCCCTTCCCTCTTGACTGCAAATGTCTTGGAACCAAAACATTTGCAAGGAGAGGGAAGTACAGCCGGTACATATTCCGGGTACATTGTTAATAATCCTCTCCATGGCCCTGCTTGGAATGGTCCCCTTTGCATACATTATTCCATAACATGCCATTCCACTAATGATATAAAAACAAACTGAAGTTAGTAATAGAAAGGTAGTTCACCTTTGACCTTGAGGTTTCATGTTTGGTCTTGCGGTAAGGCTTTTTGCTCAAGTCTAAAGGTGATCGCAGCATATTGACAACCTTGACCCACAGGCCAAAGATATCTTCCTGGGTGCTAGGCTGGGGACAGAGCTGCAGATAAAAGGTTCGGCCACTTGCCAGCTTGAATCGTAGCTGCTTCTTCTCTGGATTGTGGATTGAGATCCTAACTAGACACAGAGGAAAAAGCCTGCAAGACAGAGAGGAAGACAAGGGGATGGAATATCGTTGACACCTTTCTCTTATTTACAGCTATTAGAACACTAGTGAATAATTTTACTATTTGAAAGCTGTTGTTTCATTCGGTACATTTAATCTGAAATTAAAGCAATTTAACAATCTTTTATACAATATTCTGCAATCTCTGTCTGAGTTAATGCAATGAAATTATTAAATCATCTTCTAGTGAATGAGAAAAAAAGTACAATTGGCACTGTTTATTAAGACCATATAAAATGGAATCAGCATGTTATGGGAGAAAGAGTGACAGGTCCAAAGTTATTTATTCACGTCTAGGTATAAACCTGGACTTGGGCCAGGGTATCATCATTTGCTGTGCAACATTTAAATGACTAATCACAATATCTTGGTCTATTTCATTTTTACCCCTACAGAAAATAATCCCAGTCCATAAAAAGAGATGCCAATCTATAGTAGAAAATCTGAAAAATATGAGACTACATCTCAGCCTCTGTCTTAGAGTCTAACCAAACCCACCTGGTGAGCTCATATCTCTTAGCTGGGCGGCGTGGATGAAAGAAGGATTTAAGTTTTGTTGGAGACTCCTCAGGGGGAAAGATGGAACGAGCCAGAAGTAACACATTGGGGACCAGCAGACTGGGGCTTGTGCAGGCTACTGCAACAGTCACAGTCTGAATTTGATTGTGCACGTCAATCACTTCTCCTCTCTTACTAACCTGCAGGGAACAAGACGGGATTAATGCAGAGGCAGCTGGTTTGTGAAGGCAAGTAAGCAGGTGACTCTTCCCTCCAGAATTTCAGGTGCCCTTACAAAATAACACTCAATAGGATTTCACATTGCTGAGGTTTTTAATTTTGTAAATATTTCTTGGTTCTAGGTGAATCAAATAGGAACAATGGATCTTCCTATTCAGAAGTTTAAGCGCTGTGCATTCATCCAGGCTTCCTTTACAGATGGGGTGAAAGGACAAAAGTCTCTAATGATCCCCTTCCAGAGGGAACCAAACTTGAATCCCTTTCAGCTTCTAGTAGCTATGCTGACGTGGAGGGTCGTTCCAATGTATTTGAAGAGCAAGCATCTGGGCAACCTTTGTGACAGTGGTACAGTTTACCCTCTTCTAGTCCATCACTCTGTTCCCCCCTTTTTTCTATTAAACAAACCAAATCCAATTTTGAATATTTGAATCCCCGTTACCTAGCACTTTATCTAACTCAGTATTATCTCTTCAAATTGATCTTAGAACAAGCAGGAAGACTCTTTGACTCTTCATGATTAGGATTACAGTTTTTAAGCAGGCCCTCTTACTTCTCCTTTATTAGCTACTTGCTCTCTGGGTTATTATCAGATAGTAGCACTTATTATAGCCAAATCATTATAGCTTCACTTGCTAATTTATTAAAATCAAGGCTGCTGTTAGAGGTGGAAAAGCTGCCTTCACTGTTTTTACTGCTATTTGGCAGACTACATTATTTTCTCATGCTCCCATGATGGCAGAAATTCCACAAATGCAGCTTTTTCCGGAATGTGAGGCAGTGTGGGGAAAGAGAGGCATACACATGATTTGTTGAACATTCACCTCTTCAGGGAGTGCTCTTGGCTGATAAAGACCATTGGATCCATTTAAGGCACCATGAAGGCTCAAAATTTGTCATTCTCATTTCTGTGGGGAAAAGGGTGATCCTACAGTCACCATCTATTTTCTTCTTCCTTGCTCTTGAACTGCAGCCTGACAAGGAGGAAATAAATTAGTTCCAGCTCTTATCACCATATTCTGGTGCCAACAACGGCAACCTTTCATCTGCTAAATTTCCTCATGTCACGATCGAACTAATAAAACACAGAAACATCTGTTGTATGAGATGCTTTGGATTATTTCCTATGTATTTTGCATAGTTCCTTTATCAAGAATTCTATAATGTGAAATGCCAACCTGATCTTCTTCTTTCCTCAGAAAAAAAATAGTCAGTGTTTTATCTAGAACCTGCAAGTATGAAAAAAGTAGAAAATCTGTTTTTAGGGGGTTTCCCCCTTTGCTTGTACTCCCCTTCCAATAAAACACAAATATATATGCATGACTTGTTGTCTACTCTGATAAGTCCCAGGGATACAATCAATTTAGTCTCTATATTTCGTATATGGCAAAATTGTCATTCCTTATTTCCTTTATATTTTTACAAATATTTATTAATGTAAGTTGAATATATATAACAAAAAGATCAATAACAGAAAAAAAATGTTTTCCTCCGTGGCTCGTTTTTATGAGTATCCTAGAGCAAACACCCTCATTTTTAAAATGAAATGATATAGGAAATTTAGTCCCGGGTTTTTCCATTGCAAAAAACAGTGGAAAGGCATCTGAGCAAATGGTGGGACAGGGAAATGAATGGATAGTTTGGAAGGTCTCCTCTGGGGAATGATCCTCATTCACTCGGAAGCTCTTTCTGCTTCCATTCTTGGAACATATCGAATTTGCTAAAGGTTGCTTTGTTCTGTTATCATAAACTTAATTTTAAAAAACATTTTTTCTATAGGCAAGATTGGCGGCAAGTGACAAAACTAACAAACATCTGGCAATTAGAAATCATCCTTAGACATACCTGTACAAAGTCACTTTCCAACATGGGAGCAAACTTGAGTAAGTCGTATTCTCCATGGCAAAGCTGGTCTTGTAAAGGTCCCATTTCCCTGCCGAAAAGTCCTTTGCCATACTCTCCTCCAACTGAGACACTGGGCAGCCGGGACCGTAGCATCTTTCATCATCCTAAACCAGCATTGTGCATAGAAAATGTGAGACCAGAATTTTCTATGACTTAATAGCCCTCCAGAGTCAAATGGTTGGATGGCTATATAACTGCAAGTTCAAATTCCATAGCTAATCAGAAAATCTACCTAAATGTTTGGTAACAGCTGTTCAGAAAGCTGCAGCTTGACTTGTAGGAAACTTAAAAGCTTCATAAAACTTCCTTGTTAAAATAGCTCCTATTGTCTAACTGCCTGCTTTTAAGCAAAATTCAAAATCTTGGCTAAGAATTATACAGTGCTCTGTTATTATAGATGACATTTTTGAAGGGCAATATTCTTTCTTTTGAGCCTGCTCCAATATAATTTTTTTCCAAAAAAAGATTCTTCTGTTAAACTTACTACTCTCAAGGTGTTTAGAAAGAATGAAAAAAAACAGCCTTCGTAAGAGTTTGCTCTCAAGGTTTTTGAGCTCATTGCCAAAGGAAATAAGGTTAGCTTTTTCTCTATTTTTCTGAAATAGACAAAATATCTGGGCCAAACTCTTCAATTGTGTTTTTAAATATGTATAATGAAGCTTTAAATCTGGGTAGTGAGGCGAGTGTCATATAAATTTAATAAGTAAAATGCATTTTATCTCTGTCGATGTGATAAAACATATACATAATTTATATATGTGTGCATGTCTTGTATTTTAGATACAATGGCATTTAGTTGAAGATTGGTGCTGGGCACCAATTCAATAAATAAATGGTACACGAAGGTGGAACTTATTGACCATGATGTTATTCTTTGACCTTGTCAAACTTGGGACTTTGAGAAGGTCTCAGAGTGTAACATCTATCATTCCTAAAGAGAATACTAATTTGAGGTGATAGAAGTTGTAGGCATCAATATTTCTGTAGAAGACTAGGATGGAGAAAGCTGGCACACAGGCTTATTTGGAAGTACTTTAAACTTAATTAATTTATCCAGCTAAATAACTATTGGTTTATTTTAGACATTCCAAATCTGTGCTTTCTTAAAATGTCTAGCAGATCATCAAGAGAGCAAAAGATAGGATTCAACAGATTTTGGCTCCTAAAACACTAATATTCTTAATTTAAAATTACAATTTTTAAAACAGCAGCATAGTCAATATTTAAAAAATTCAACACAGCATCTTAATTAAAAGCAGCTTGTAATAAATGTGATTCAATGCCCAATTAATGGTGAAATTATATTTCTTGGCAAGAAGTTCCAGAGATAAGAGATATTGATTGCAAAGTTTCCCTCATTAAACATAAAAGTAACTGCAATAATCAGGCATTTCCCATTTAGAAGGCTGAAAGGGGTGATATCATATCTATGAATTATTCCCCTGTGCACAATTACCATTTATTGACAGGAAAGTGAATGATTTAATATTATTTTTTAACTATCTTGCATCACAGCAGATTCAAATTTATTAAACTGAATTAGTTCTCATAATCAGATTTTAATCATATATGATGCTTAATAATTAATTGTTGTTTATGCATATGTATGAAGGACTACTTGACAAGGAAGGGCTTCTTCAAAATAGATTTTGGGTGCCCAGATCAAAAGAGCAGAATAGAAAATTTTGAAGGTCTGTTGATAGACTTGGGGCATGGGAGAAAAGCTGCTTAACTTTTGTTGATCTTTTTTCTTTAAGGCTTCTTTGCCATTACTGGATCTTATACAGAGTTTTTAGATGATCATTTTTGTAGCCATTCAAGATGACTTCAGCTAGCCAGAACCTCTATACCCCACCCCAAAATCTAGGACTCACTGATTGTCTTTATGGAGCTTGTAATGTATGTTCTTCAGTGCTTACTGCCCAGAGCTGCTATATTTATGCTTCCTCTGTTTTGCCTTGGGGGCAATTTTGTGATGTCATCATTGTCTTTATGACCTTTTTAGCCAAAGGATGTGTGGGAAAGTAAATAGGAAAGAGTTGGTGGGAGCAAGTCTATACTCACCTATCAGCTAAATTCAAGATATAATGAAGTTCCTTTGTCCCGCATCAAGAAGCTTCCTTGTTTTCCCTGAAGAGATTCTTGTTGAAGCAAGAGTCAACGTCGCAATGATACGGACGTGCGATCTCAATGCCCCGAGACCACTGCTGATACTTTTGCCACTGGATGGTCCAATCAGACCTAAACTGTCCCATAGAGATGGTGAACGGGAAGAATACGTCTTGCTGATTTCAGGGGCACCACAAAGTCCCTGATTGATTCAAGAGAAGTTCTTCAAGCTAGTGACAAAAAGTCCAGCCCCAGGCTGATGAAGTTGGGATGGCTCCAGAATGGAAGGGAAGCGGAAAGAGAAAGTGTGTCCATCTGGTGAGGAAACTTTACTGTTTTGGAAAAGACTGCCCAATTTTTTTTAAAATTTACATTAAATCTGAAAGCAGAAGAAAACAAGCAGTGAAATTAACCTATATTGGATTGCTTTGGATAGTGTTTCTTTTTCTTTGTAATTCTCTTTGTGGATTGAAGTGCTCGCAACTTTTTTTTTCTTTTTAAAGAGAATGGATCAGTTTTTCTTCTTTTTTATTTTTATTTTTTAATCTATGGATTAAAGTCTTCTTCTTTATTTCAAAAAAGACTTTTATTTCCCACTATTAATTCCATTTAAGAACTCTGTTTCTTTTAAGTTTGAAAAAACATTAGAGAGTGGGAAGCAGTAATGCCACTTGGAGGTTGGAAGCTTAAGTTTTTAAAACAATGCACTTTTCCTTTTGATCTTACTGACTTTGTATCTCAAGGCTCGGCAACTTGTTTATAGAAAGTGATAAGCAGAAAGGGCATGAATTGTTTATACAGGTGCACTTTGAGAGTCTTACTGGTAGTGGGAGAGAAAAAGAAACAGAACTTTCTTTTTTGAAGATCATAAATGAATTTCCGTTTAAGCTAATTTAATATAAAAAGCCTTGAAAGTCAGAGTGGCAGTATCTACCAGCTTGCCAAAATGGCACAATATTCAAAAGAAACATTAACTTTGCAAAACATCCTGGTCAGAATTCAAAATTTATTAGAAATATTAGAGAGAATCGAGAAGAAGATGGAAAAATTAGAGTTTATAACAGCAAAAATTGAAGGGGAAAATGATTACAAAGACTAGATAACTGATTATCAGTGGAGTGAACGTGGTTGAAAGTGGGAAAGGGGAAGTATGGAAAAGGGAATTGGATCGACAGGAACTCTACCCCGGATTTCAAGGCATGGAAGAAGAAAAAGAGAAAAATACGACGGATTTAAGGAGACAAAACTTCTCAGAAGCATGATTGACAACCAAAGATAAGCTGATTAAAATAGCAGATGGAGGGCATCGAGATTACTTAAGTGATGCTGCAAGCAACAAGGTGCAGAGAGAAGTCCACAAAAATTTTATTAAGGAAATAAATAGAAGATCAATTCCACAAATGACAAAAGAAATAAGTGTATTATTACTGGAAGGATACAGGCTGATATATGAAAGTTAATAATAAAAATTAGTTAATTTAAGTAATTAGTGGTTAATAATTTAGTGCTATGTTAAATAAATAATTGATAAGGATAATAAGGTACATACGCGTGTTGGTTTGATGAGAGGAAATTTGATATAACTAGTGAATGAATTTCTGTTAAGAAATAATAACTATAACAATGAAATGACAAGGGATATAGTTAACAATATATATATATATATATATGTATGTATGTATGTATGTATGTATGTATGTATGTATGTATGTACTGGTTTAATAAAAGGAATTGGGATATAAATTGTAAACAGCAATTTGGAAAGGAGGATTAGCAACCTTGTTATCAAACATAAATAATTTTTACTTAGAACATGCTATAAAGGGGTAATGTTATTGGATGATATTAGAAATAACTAATGAAATGTCATTATGTGGTTGTGTTTTTAATTTTGGACGATTTCATGCAAAAGGATGTTAAAACAACCACAGTCAAATGAGAAGCGTGGTATGTTGATAGTAAGATATATAAAGATTTTTGATTTAAATTATATATTATGTGATTTGAATTATAAGTAATGACTGTGGAAGAGATGCATGAAAGTTATTTGTAACCAATCAACACGCTTCTACAATATGATTAGTGATTAGTAATTTAGTAATCTTTAGAGTGATATGTTAAATAAATAATTGATAATAATAACAAGGTACACATGTGTTGGTTTGATAAGAGGAAACCTGATATAATTAGCGAATGAATTTCTATTAATAAATAAAAATTATAATAATAACAATGAAATGACAAGGGATATAGTTAACAATATGTATATGTACTGGCTCAATAAAAGGAATTGGGATACAAATAGTAAACAGCGACTTGGAAAAGAGGATTAGAAATTTTGTTATCATAATTAATTCTTATTTAGAACATGTTATAAAGGTGTAATGTTATTGGATGATATTAGAAATAACTAATGAAATGTCATGTGGTTGTGTTTTTAATTTTGGATTATTTCATGCAAAAGGTCGTTAAAACAATTATAGTCAAATGAGAATTGTGGGAGGTTGATAGTAAGATACATAAAGATTTTTGATTTAAAATATACAATGTGATATGAACTATTAAGTAATGACTGTGGAAGAGATGCACGAAAGTTATTTGTAACCAATCGACACACTTCTACAATATGTAACGAAAGATGATTTTTGTGTGTGTTGTGTTTGTCTGTTAAAAAATTCTTTAAAAAAAAAAAAGCTTCCTTGTTTTTCCTGGAGAAGATGCTTGCTTTTTAATTTTGGGAATTGACGTCCATCCATCTTAAAGTTGCTGAGGTCTAGAAACACTGATCTACTTTTGCAGACAGTCATTACCAGCAGCTTCAGCAAATCTTAGCCACAGTGAGGGATGCTGGAAGTAAAATCTTTGGAGCCACAAATTCCCCAGCTGGAGAATATGAATCATTGCCGACAAATTGGATGAAATGTAATGCCTATTGTTCATAGCAGCTTTCCCCTCCACTTCAGGGCACATGGATGGGAGTCCTGAAGTAAGACATGCTTGTTTGCGGCTTCCTTCCTCTCCATCTAGCAGAAGAATTTCCCTTCTTGATTCATCTCCTCCCATTGGATAATGGCTGCGGGAAGGAGCAAGGCCTTGCAGGAAAGACAGAATGGAAGTTTATAGAACTGGGAGGAA
Organism: Thamnophis elegans; assembly: GCF_009769535.1. NCBI lineage: Eukaryota > Metazoa > Chordata > Lepidosauria > Squamata > Natricidae > Thamnophis > Thamnophis elegans. The sequence goes on from NC_045558.1 coordinate 98,399,870, forward strand.
GAAATTATAACTCCTTAGTGCTGGGGTTGATTTAAAATTATTTCTGGTGATCAAGCCTGTCCAGAAAATTGGCATGATAAAAAACAGAAGCCATCTGCTGGGAAGCCCATAAAAAGTCATTGTGGGATAATAAAACACAGACACTTGCCTTAGGTCAACATTAATGTTGGGTGCAGTTGCTCAAATACTTCTCTCCCTCTATCGTTCCATTCAGTTGCCAATTTAAAGGAGTCAAAGGAGTCCTTAGTTCAGAGGCATTGAATGAACAGCTTTCCCCTGTTCTGGAGACCTTCTTTGTCTTTGCTTGGTTAATGTTAATGTTTTGCTGAACAATAACGGATTAATGAGGATTTGGGTGATAAGCAAAGCATATGACCTCCTTTCTCCTAAACAGCTCAGAAAGAAAGAAAGGAAGGAAGGAAGGAAGGAAGGAAGGAAGGAAGGAAGGAAGATTATTTAAGTCACTTTTTCTCAGTCATTCACCAGAAAAATATTGGACTATACTACAGCTCTTACAATCCTGGGTTACATGGAGATTTATGAATTTATCCACAACATTGTGACTAATTGTATATGACAAGCTTAAATTTTTAATCCAGGTCAACAAAATCCAACTGCTGTGCCCAGATCACCATATTATAATTTAATTAATAAACAATAGCAGTGCTTCTCCGGTTTGCTGAGCCATATGCTACTCAAACTCACTATAGCCTAACCTAACCTAGAAACCATCTCTAGAGGTTGATATGGGCAGCTAGATTCAACCTCTCTGGGAAAGTAAGATTTTAACCCACTATTTTTTGCAGACTTTACTGCCAACATCTCTTTATTTTCTGCAAACTAACTGAAATGAAATTTGTGATGCTGGCTTTCAATGCTGAGGCCTCAGCTGATCCTGTCCTCAGAAAGATAAAAATGGATAGCTAACAAAACTAATGCTGTTGAGATCTTATCCTAAATAAAAAATGGGCAATCATTAATATTTGGAGAAGGATGGAAAAACTGTGGAAAATGATGTCAATGGTGGTATCATATCTGAGCCTGGAGCATCTTCACTAAGTTTCAAGCAGAAGTGGGTTCCTACCAGTCCGGTTGGGTCCAGTTTGGTCGAATAGATAGTAATCTGGCAGACATGTGACTGAACTGGTTCTATCCTCAGCTGCGCCATCTTGATTTTCTCTTCTGCACATGCGCAGAACAATCTTCATTGATAAAATGTTAATATTTTTCCCTTTTAAATATGCGCATGTGTAGACCATTTTAAGCGCAAATGCGCATGGGTGCCGAACTGGTAGTAATGGTGGCAGGAACCTACTCCTGGTTTCAAGTATTTCTTTACACAAAGCATATTTCAGAACTTTCCATCCTTCTGAGGTCAGTAAAATGAGGACCCAGATTGTTGCGGGCAATATGCTGACACTGTAAACCGCTTAGAGAAGGCTGTAAAGCATTATGAAGCGGTATAGAAGTTAATTGCTATTGCTATGCAAAAGAAAAAATCCAAACAATTGGAACCTACAGATTATTTATTTACTTGTATCCTGCCTTTATTGTTTTAACAAAGCGAACATATCCAACACACTTTCCTACTCCTTTACTTCCCATAACAACAATCCTTTGAAGTGGGTTGGGTGAAAGAGAGTGACTGGCCCAAGGTAACACAGCTGTTTTTCACGGCTAAGATATACAGGGTGAACCAGAAGTCAGACCTCATAGGACAATCACAATATATTTTATTATTTATTTACTGAACTTTTATGACATCCATCTGTCCTATAAGGTGACTTATGGGCTATAAAACACAAGAAAAGTAATTAAAATGCCATATTTTTCAGACTATAAGACGCTCCGGACTAAAAGACATACCTATCTTTTTGGGGAGGAAAATAAGAAAAAAAACTGCCTTTGCCTCCCAGCATCTATCCTGTATTCATCTGGCTTGTTCACCATGGCACATTCAGCACTGTCACTGCCAATTCACTGCTGCCCATTTGCTGTGACCCTTTCACCACTACCCATTCGCTGCTGCTGTGGTCTGTTTGCCACCATAGTGGCCCTTTCGGAACGGCCGGTTTGCCATGGCCTGTTGACCGTTGCTACGGTTTATTCACCAAAGCTCATTCGCTGCTGCTGCATCCTATTCACTGCAGCGCATTTTCAGTGGCCTGTTTGTTGCTGCTGCCAATCCCCGCTGCTTGGAATTGGCCAAAAATGCGACACTTCAGGCCAAAAATGGCTGGCGGGTGGGGGTCAGTGGGTGGGCGGGGCTTTGGCAACATTCCATGTATAACACACACCACAATTTTCACCCACTTTTTTTGTGGGGGGAAGCAGTATATTAAAATATTAAAACCACACAGATTAAAAAATTAAAATCTCAAAATTAAGAGACAGATAGCGCAGGGGTAAGGTCTTATTACCCTATCACATACCCATTGATATTTTTAAAAGGAAAATGTTCCTGTCTTAGGAATATTCAAACATCCTGTGTCACAAAATTAAGGAAGTTCTTAGAAGAAAATGTACATTATATTTAATGTAATTTATGCAGTTGTCAATGGGGCCTAATTTTTAGTATGCCTTAGGAATATGTGTGAATATGTTTGTAAAAACAGTCACAGAAGAAATGGAAAGAAAGGGGCTGAATAGCCAGTCATTGCCTACCTGTGGCCTCAGTGAAAAAAAAACCCTGCAATTGGTAGTAATGTTAGGAGCTATTATAGGATTAATATATGAGCCAGAGCTTTTCTGTCTTTTTCTATAAGGTACCAATGGAAATATCTTCCTCCTGGACAGCAGGACCAGGTTCCTGATTTTAGAAAGCAGGCACTGCTGCATTGATGTCATGGCTGAGGAATTTTGGGAAATGTAGTCCCCACACACTTGAAGGAGGCCAGGTTAGAGAAGGCGGCCCTCCTGTAGCTCAAGACTGCTAAAAAGACTGTATCACGGCGGAGATAGTACTGTTGATTTCTTTTGTTTTGCAGAAGGCCCAATTCAAAATAAAATTGTGGTGGATTGAGCCTTAAAGGGTCATAGTCTGTAATTCTCAGCCAGCCTCAAGAACAACCGGAGACAGCCATTGCCCATAGGAATTGCCAGGAGCCTGTCTCAATTACCTGAAATGGAACCAAAAAGTACCTTTTTTAAAATGCTGCTGTTATAATTCAGAAAGACGGTACTCAGTCAAGCCCCAAAATATTAGGGCATCTCTCTTTTCCTATTCACAAATTGCAGGAGCATGTTTCCTACAGAAAAAATAGGCAATCATTAATATCACATATACAGGGTGAACCAGAAGTCAGGCCTCTCAGACCAATCACAATATGTTTTATTATTTATTTATTAATTTTATGGTAACCATCTCTCCTATAAGGTGCCTCTAGGTAGCTTATAGGCTATACAATATAATAGAACATATAATAGAAAATAGCAAAATAATTATAGAAAAATAATTAAAATATGTTAAAATATTAAAACCACACAGATTAAAATTTAAAAAAACTATAGAAAACTCAAAATTAAGAAACAGATGGCATAGGGATGAGGTCTTCTTACTATTGTAACTTGAGAATGAAGACAGAGGCTCTTTATTCGGTAACACTGTAACCAATTTAATGTAACAGAAACTAGCAACAAAGTAATGATAGGAACTTGTAACAAAGTAGCGTTAGTAGACTGGGCTGGACGCGCGGTCGAGATAATTGTAATAAGAAGTAGACCGGGTAGTCTGTGAAGCAGAGGCAGCGAAGCAGCTCCGAGTAGACCGGTATGTTCGGCTGCTCTGTGGTAGATCGGGTGGCGGTTGGAAAGAGTCTGCCTTTTATATTCCTGCAGACTCGCGCCTGACAGCTCAGCAACTGACAGGCGCGTCTGATTGGCTAAGACGCGCCTGGCTGCTACCGAGCTGTCATTCGTAAGAGCGAGGACTACCTTTGCTATACAACACTTACCCTAACACGTACCCTCAATCACTGCCTCAATTTCCTGAAAGGGAACAAAAAAGTATCTTTTTGCTGCTGTTATAATTCAGAAAGAGGGTACTAAGTCAAGCCCCAAAATATTAGGGCATCTCTCTTTTCCTATTCACAAATTGCAGGAGCCATTTGTGGAAATGGAGCACAAGTCCACATCCTGCAAAGCTTTCCTTCATTTTCACTTTGCAGACTGAACGGAAGAAGGCGGAGTAAGGTGTTTTCTCCATTCAGTTTGTTCCATTATGTGCTCCTTTCTTATTTTATATAGAAAATTAGTATTTTCAGGTAATCACGGGCATCTGCACCTAGTGGAGAAAATACCATGCAATTTAGACATTGTTCTAAAGGGTTTCCATGAAAGAAACTTCCCAGTTGCCAGAATTCCCAGCTCGCACAGATTGAGAGGCTATTGCAGAACAAATCAAGGTGGGTTGGGATGTATGTTTGCAATTAAGCACTTAACCCAAACATATTAAAGCCTTTAGACTAAATGCTTGGGGTTTTTTCCTTCCTCCTCCTCCTTAGTCTTTATAATACAGTTGTGCCGTCTTGTGGGCCCTGCACGGGGCTGAGTCTGTCTTCCCCTCCTCAGTCCCACCTTAAGGAACAACACAGGGTGGAGAAGAAAGAGAAGGAGCTTGGACTGGTGACTCTACTGGCAAAGCAAAGTATTTCTGCACAGAGCCAAGGACTGGCGCTTGTGTCCCTGCCTTGGGTTAGTAGGGATCCAATCTCCCCCTCTTGCTTTTCTTCTTCCTTGGTTTCACTGCCAAGGAAGAAGAAGTGACACTACTGCTCAGATAGCTTTTCTGATTGGACTTTAGGACTGCATCTGCTGCAGCACAAGAAACATGAGAAGAGCATCTTCAGCTAGAACCCGGTGGAGAAACTGCAGCAATTGGGCCTCGGTAAGGTATTGGCTATAGGAGGAGCATCATATTAGCCTTAGGTCAGCAGGAACGTCACTAATCTGTCTCTATCCTCTTTATAGTTCTCAGTTTCTATAGGGATGGCAGGCTAAATAGAAATTTTGGTGGGAAGTTTTATTTTATTGTGAGGTGTTGATTGAGACATTTCTTCATCCTCTTTTACTACCAATGCTGTATCCATGATCTTTGTTAACCGTGACATGGTGTCTAGGTCTTCATCTTGATGAAGCTGGCGGAGATTTTCCTTCTTAATCATAGTTTATTATAAAAAATATTGATGAAAGTTCATCAGGCTTTGGTTGTGATTTTATTATACTTCCAAAACCAAGTGGTGTCTCTTTGGTGTCTGAGAATTGTGGGTTCATCTTTTACAGTAATACGGTAATCGAATGAAATACCTACTTTGAAATACCTACTTTCTCTTTGGTGTCTGAGAATTTCGTTTGAGAATGTAGTATTTCCTGTTTCTTAAAAAAAAACCCAGCACTTTTTAAAACAACAACAACAATAGCCTTTATTGACATTGTACATCATGTATTCAACGAAATTGGTTTAGCCTCTACTGGTGCAATCCATAACAGAAAGTACAAGGCAAGACAATTCCAAATTTATACAAATAATTGGAGGAATTTTCCCCCTTCCAATCTACTGTACAAACTGGATCCATATTTATGTTTTATCCAAGCTAAAACAGGAATAGGTCTTGTTCCTCCCAATTCCTCTTGAATGACTATTCTCATTATTTTCAGAGTTAAGCCAAGTTTGTAATGCCTTCCACATGTGTCGTGTTTTTCTTCCTTCTCTTGAAAATAATGCTGCATTTTTCCATTTATGAATGTTAGATTAAAAAGCCAACCTCATCCCTCCTGGACCTGCCTAGTACTGTACTCCTTGCATGCTTGTGTGTGCTTCACAAAATGCCATTTGCACTCCTTCTCCGAAGGCCAGTTTGCACTCTTCCACATTTACAGTTCTTCTCCTGTGAGTTGGCAAAATTAAATGATGATGCTGTTTCCCTGACCAGTCTTCTGTGCTTTTGTCTACCTACACATAGTCAAACATGCACACACCTCATCTTTTGAGAAAGCTGAGCTAGATCATGTACCTCACCCCTTAATATAGCTTAATTTATTTAATTTAAATTAGTGTTAAAACCACCCATTGTTACTTATAAATCATAGTTTATTATAGGTCAGTATTGTTCTGAATCATGCTTAAATGAATGTTCATAAATCATTGTTAAATGAATTATGGCATAAGATGAGTAGTAAACTGTGGTGTCCTATTTTGGTATAAGTAGCTTTGAAATTTTCAGGTAGGAGGAGTGATTGTAGAGAGATAAGATAAACAAATATGTTGGTCACAGACTCATATCTTGGACACTTCAAGCTTTGGACATTCAGATGAATGTCAGAAACCCCTTCTGTAGTGGGAAAGGGAATAATATGGAGATAAAATATATAACTTCTTCCATAGATGTCTTAAAGGTGCCCTTTTCTTCAAAAGCAACTGGACATTTTTTTTCTTTGAGGAAGAAAAACATTTCCCTTCTCATCCAACAAGCTTCATCAATTTTGATGATAAGGGAGGAATGGGAGGAAAGGTAATGACAGTTGAGACTAGATAGTGTGGGGACGGGATGGAAGGATAGTTTCTGTTTGGATGGTAGTAGTGGGGGATGGAAGGATGGTATTTCTTTGCAGCCATCTGGTCTTTAGCACTCTCTGATCCACTTATGTTAGAACTGAACACTCCTCCCTCAACAGAGGGAGAGGAATAAGGCACTGCCTATCTCCATTTTACAATGCAGCCCTCGCAGCAGTCCCATTAACTTTCCACAACTGGTAGCACTCTGTTTCAGCTGACTCTGAGGGCACAAAGCCCCCCACCCCAAATGGCCTCAACAGTTCTCTTAGAATGCTAATGACTAGATGCTAAGGCCACCCCTGGAGTACTTCATCCAGTTTTGGTCACTACGGTGTAAAAAGGATGTGGAGACTCTAGAAAGAGTGCAGAGAAAACCACAAAGATGATTAGGGGACTGGAGGCTAAAGCCTATGAAGAACGGTTGCAGGAACTGGGTATGTCTAGTTTTATGAAAAGAAGGACTAGGGGAGACATGATAGCAGTGTTCCAATAACTCAGGGGTTGCCACAAAGAAGAGGGAGTCAAACTATTCTCCAAAGCACCTGAGGGCAGAACAAGAAGCAATGGGTGGAAACTGATCAAGGAGAGAAGCAACTTAGAACTGAGGAGAAATTTCCTGACAGAACAATGAATCAGTGGAACAACTTGCCTCCAGAAGTTGTAAATGCTCCAATACTGGAAGTTTTAAGAAGATGTTAGATAACCATTTGTCTGAAGTGGTGTAGGGTTTCCTGCCTAAGCAGGGGGTTGGACTAGAAGACCTCCAAGGGTCCCCTCCAACTCTGTTATTCTAGGTGGCTGCAAAAAAAATACAATCTTTTCATCTATCCTTCCCCACCATCCTATCAGAACTATCCTTCCATCACCATCAACCTCAGCTGTCGGTACCTATCTATCCCCAAGCCATCAGAACTGATAAAGCTTCTTGGATGAGAAGCGAAATGTTTTCTTCTTCCTCAAAGAAAAAGCAGTCGAGTTGCTGTTTGAAGAAAAAAGCACCTTTCAGGCAACTATGACCTGGATGACGGAGAGTCTCCACAGACTTCTTCCATATACATTTTTGATTCTGATCAAAGTGATTCTGATATTTTAATCCAACCTGTCTAGAAAATGCCACATCAGAGGCGTTTGGTTAGACAATAAGGGTTACATAATTGCATTATCTCTCCACCTGCAGAATAGATGAGAGGAAGGAGACTGAGTAGATGCAATTGCTTGATCTAGCCAACAGAGGGCTGTAAAGATTCATTGCTGCAAAGCAAGATCCTTTGTTCCAACCTGTCTGGATTTAACTGATTTGGAATTGTGTACTCCATAATATGACTAACAGCCCTCCCTTTGATTACTCTCTATGTGAGGGATCCCAGTTAACCATAGGGGACTGTGTGTAGCATATTTGTTCACACAGAGAATAACTTTTGTCCACTGGAATCTGTCCCTAAAGTGCATTTTCATTGCAAACTTAATCAGATCACTACATTAAAGGTAGCTACATGGGTTTTGAATTGTGGGTCTCACATGGAATCTGCTCACCCCCATGTGTGGCAAAGCATTCTTTAAATCATGAGATCCCATCTAAGATTAATCATCATTCTGTGAAGACTGTTGAATTGGAGCTAAAAGGTGAGTTGTGCTCTGGGGCAATTGGGTTGTGATATTTACTTTCATAATAATTTACACTTCCTCCATCCTTTCCAAGGATGCTGAAATTAGGGTTGATCTCTCTGAAGCTTTTCACTGCTTGAAAGTGAGGTTACAAGTTGTAGAGATATTTACAGCTGACTTCAGAGAAGGAATGAGTAAGTTATTAAGGGAAGATTATACCCTCCTGAGACAGAGGAAAATGGCACAAGGAAAGAAAACCTTAAAATTACTTTCAAAAACCCAATGCAGTCTAGTGGTTAAGACACCAATTTATATGCCAGGGGACTTGAGTTCTAGTCATACCTGAAAGCCAGCTGGGTGACTTTAGGCCAGATTCTAACTCTCAGCCCAATCCACCTCACAGGGCTGTGGAGAAAATAGGAAGGGGAAGAAGCATTAGCTATGTTCACTGCGTTATTGTTTTTTTATAAGCAATAATAAAAAATGGGATAAAAATCAAGTAAAATAATCCTACTTTGATTTTGATTGATACAAGAGCACGCCAAGAGAAACTTGGAATGTTTCTTCCTTACGACAATAAAGAATATTTCTGGAATCTCTGCTGTACCTGCTTCTTAACCTCACCTACCTTGAAGGAGTGGCACATGCATAACATTTTTCTCTAAGCTTTATTTTTTTTTAAAAGTACAGATAGTCCTCAACTTAAAATAATTCATTTAGTGACTGTTCAATGTTAAAATGGCACTGAAAAAACTGACATGATCATTTTTCACAGTTACGACCTTTCCAACTTCCCCATGATTATATGATCAAAATTCATATGCTTGACAACTAGTTATTATTTATTACCATTACTATATCCCGAGACCATATGATTCCCCTTTTGCAACCTTCTGATAAGCAAAGTCAATGGAGAAGCCAAATTCACCGGATTACTAATTAATCAATTGCAGTGATTCATTTAACAATTGAGGCAGGAAAAGTCTTAAAATGGGGCAAAATTTATTTTACAAATGTTTCACTTAACAATAGGAATTTGGGGTTCCATTGTGGTCATAAGTCGAGGACTATCTCAAACCACCATTAGTAACAGTGTCAATGCTCCAGTCTTAATTCCAGCCAGGTTTGCTGATTCCGTTCAGACAGATATTGCTTACCTGCCTCGCAGTATCTAAAAAATGAGCTTCTGTTCCCTGTCACACCTGCCTGGCCCTTTTCCCAACGTTTCAGAGGAGCAATCTCCTCAGAGAGAGGATGTCTCAGCTTGCCAGCATTCAGAAGCCCCAGTCTCCATCCTGTCTCAGGTACAGTAATTAGCAGGTCTACTGCTTAATGGAAAACTCCATCAGGTCGGTCGAATGTTCCCGTTCCCTGCACCCTCCTGAGGATGTTAATAATGAGGATCTTGAAGTGAAGAAAACACGGGGCTCAAAGTTTTGGTTGTTTCAGGCATAGGGCGGTCCTAAGGTACAACAGGCCTGATTGATTGTTTGCAAAGAAATTTCAAGTGGGGGTTTGAATAAAAGAATGGCATGTCAGCAAGCCAGTCTCTTGTTTCTTCTTCCTGCCTTGCCTCAACATGCTCAGCTACTTAACTTCTCTGTGTTCTGGCTTTCTGTAATGCACTAACTCAGGAAGACGTCTCCAACCCCCATTCCACAGTGGACATGCATATGAAACCATCCCCTCTCCCGCCACTGCCACTACCACTGCCACTCCACGGAGCTAGAAAGGTTGAGGACTTCTGCATTAAGGTATGAAGAAATGTTTTTCAAACTTGGCAAATTTAAGATGTGTGGGCTTCAGCTCCCACAGTGTTGGCTGGAGGAATACTGGGAGCTGAAGTTCATGAATCTTAAAAGTTGTCAGGTTTGAAAAAACATTGCTACAAGCTAAACAAACAAGCTGTGTTTGTATCAGCTGACTCACCTTTAACAAATTGAACACTAAGATTGGTATGCTGTACAAATATTGCCACTAAGGGTGCTATGTGCTTGTACCCATAATGTGAAAGTTCTGGGAAAGACCCATCTCAAGGCACAAGCTGGCAGATGAGAACCATCAACCAATGGAACAGGTTGCCTTCGGAAGTTGTGGGAGCTTCATCACTTGAGTCTTTCAAGAAGAGATTGGACTGCCATTTCTCAGAAATGGTGTTGGGTTTTCTGCTTGAGTGGGGGGTTGGACTAGATGACCTACAAGGTACCTTCCAACTTTGTTAATCTGTTAGAGATGGATGACTCAGCAGCTCCTGAAGGATTGAGGTTGCTCATAAGAATACTGTTGAAAGCCTATTGTATAACCTAAAGCTGTGATAAGTGGAGGGACTATTTATTTGCAAAATGATTACTGGCTAATATCTCTGTGAACATGGATATCTGATACTAGAAATCCTAGGGCTAGCTTTTCAAGAGGTTTAATTACAATTATTTTAAAAATAGCAATGCTTAGGTTTAAGTTAAGTGTTTGACACTCTCTTGATTGATAAGCTGTGTTTTTTTATTAGTGGGACAGTTATTTTTGTAGGAAAAAGCTGTGCCTCACATTTTTCCACTTTTCCTTGTCATGCAATTAGTAGTGAACAGAAATACAGTCTTTAAAAATTGTAACAAGATTTTTAACACAACCAGGCGACTTTTTAAAACATCTTTTCCAAGGCACATTTAGCTTACCATAAGCCTATTATTGGGTAATATTTACCCAAGGTATAACAGTCATTTCTTCGCTTTTGACAGAGAGAGAGAAATATGATGGGTGGGTGGGTAAGTGGGTGGACGAACGGATGGACAGACAGACAGAAAGATAAATCTCAGCATCCTCATTGTAATTGCTTGGTTATTTGGCATAATTCAAATGGTTACAGTTGATAAACATCTGATACCATGTTTGCTGGGCAGATTGCCCTCTTTTTGTCTGGATCTTTAATTGCCTGCAACTGTCACCAATTTATTTAGTTTTTTCTTTTCTCTTTCCATTTTGTATAATAATACAATACTATAGTTGCAAAATGAAATCTTCTGGACCAGAAATTAATGGGACATATGAGCATTCTGAGTTTTCTTTTCTCTGCCTGAATCAAAAGACAGGGCTATGAAAAGTTGGATTGATGCATTTCTGATATGTATTAGAAAAGAGGGGATGCCGCTCTGGTAGGTGTATAATTCATTGTATAATTCATTGTATAGATGTGCTCAAGCTGAAATGTTCTGGTTTTTACACTGGCCTTATGAGTTGAAATAATTACCCTACCTAGCAAAAAATAATAATTTTGCATCCATCTAAGGCTAATCACAGCATTTCTAATCTGCTTTTCATTTAAAAGGAATCAACATTTCCTTTCATACAATTGCATGTAAATTATGATCAACACTATAGAAATGTTCAGATACAAAGGTCATTGTAACCCAATGTTCCATTTTGTTCATTTTTCTCGTATCAATTGTGCTGAAGCAAAGATTTAGAGAAATGAGTAAGGTAGGGGGTAAGGAAATGGGGAGGAGAAACAGGCTGGGAATGAAGAAAGGGAAACAGTCAGGAAAGATGACATAATAACAAGGAAAACAAGTTTCTAACAGTACAATTTTCAAAGTGGTAAACAAGAAACAATGGTGCTAATGTTGTTTAAGATCAGAACTCCTCTCCCACACAACTTTTAAAGATTATACCGTGTTTCCCCGAAAATACGCCATGTACTACTAATAAGCCCAGGCCTGGTTTTTGAGGTGAGTGTAAATATATGCCCTCCCCTGAAAATAAGCCCTAGTGAAAAGGTGCCATGGCAAATACAGGAGGAAGCCCTTCCCTTCCCCGGCCACCTCAGCGCTTCTCAGCTCTTTAATCGGATCAGTTGAGCCGATCCGGCTACCATTAAAAAAACAGCTGATTTGCGGGTGCTGCTCAGGCTGTGGCCTCCATCAATTACGGCCACAAAAGCAGCAGGACACCAAGTGATGCACCCCACACGCCTTGCGCCGGCCTTCCAAAGGGTACTGTAGCAGCAGTTGTCCACAATTTTTTTTATCATTATCTCATCCCGATCCAGTGAGCCACATGGATTAGAACAAAATTAAGGTAATAAAATTGTGGATAGCTGCTGCTACAGTACCCTTCGGAAGGACAGCTTGAGTCTCCTGCTGCAAAAGTGGCTGCGCCCGAGACTGCTTTTGGAAGAGGAGGCAAAGGAGGCAATCAGCTTCATCTCGCCCTTGCCCTCAGCCCCCCCCCCTTCCGCTGAGCTCAAGCAGAGAAGTGGCTCGCAGGGTTTCAGAAACAAAGTTGAGGCTGACAGGAGTCAGGGCAGAGGGGAATGTCCAGTGCGGCCCCAGCGCTCTTCTTTCCTTGGAAACAGAATCTTGGGAGTGGGAAACGGCATTCCCAGGACGGGTGGGTATGTCAATATGTGTATAAAAACACAAAGCGAGGGAGTCAGCAGCCGTGGATTAAGGAGCTTTGTGAAAAATTACACCTACACGCAAAGTTTGGCAAGGGAGAGAGAAGAGATACTTCCCTCTCTTGGCAGTTTTTTTGCTTAAAAATATTTGAGAATCAGCCAGAGAGAAGGAAGAATGAGCCCTGTGAGGAGATGTTGCCGACACTGCTGCCTGCAGAGACACAGATAGAGCGAAGTTCTTTGAAGACCTCTCCGGCCAGCCCACAAGACTATCTGAAGGTGGAGGGGGAGAGATTTCCTGCACATCGGCAGTGGCGTCTTCTCACAAGGCTTCTTCCGACATCCCTAGTTGTATATATTTCCATGCCTTCCTTTACGGGATGTTGCTTTGCACCTGGGAGAAGCCCTGTGAGGAGACGCCGCTGCCAATGTGCCGGAAATCCCCCCCTGCAGATCATCCTTTCAAAACGTAGTTTCACCAGGATGAAGAGGTGGCTGGAGGCAGTGTTTGCGTCGGGTTGGGGTTTCTTTGCAAGGCAGATGATCTGGGGAGCAAGAGAGTTAGGAAGCCTGGGCTGGCTTGCGTCCGTTTCTCCAGTGAAGCATCTGATTCATTCCCAGGGATGAACGTTTCACCCTTTGTCATCTCTCTGCCCTGGCTTGGAAGCTGCAGAGGAAGCCGGACCATGCCCGGTGAGGTGGGGGGGGAAAGTGAAAGCAAGAGGAGCCACACCTCACTCCACACCTCTCACTTCTCCCCCACTCCACCTGCCACCCGTCTCGCTAAAGAGACAGTGGGGAAGGGAAGCAGCCTGTATTCTGTTAGCATTGGGGTGGGGGTGGGAGGAATTGGGCGGCAATACATGAGACTTGCAGACTACCTGAGACTTGCAGCTCCATCGTGTTCCTCACTGTTTTGTCCAGGGAAGTTGAACTCACAAGATTTTTTTTTTTAAACAGAATGCTTCCCTGGACAAAACAGCGAGAAACACGACGGAGCTGCAAGTCTTGGGTAGAACGCCTGTCTCGCAGCCCAAGTCTTCCCACCCCACCCCAATGCTAACAGAATCCAGGCTGCTTCCCTTCCCCACCGTCTCTTTAGCAAGAGGGGTGGCAGGTGGGGTGGGGGAGAAGTGAGAAGCATGGAGTGAGACATGGCTTCTCTTGTTGTCTCTTCTCCCTCCCCCTCGCTGGGCATGGCAGGTTTCCTCTGCAGCTTCCAAGCCGGGGCAGAGAGGATGCAAAACGCTCATCCCTGGGGATGAATCAGTCGCTTCACTGGAGAAACTGCCCCACATAAACCCAGGCTTCCTAAATCTCTCACTCCCCAGATTGTCCCCCTCACAAAGATAGCCCAACCCAATGCAAGGCAGTGACAGGACATGCAGTCCCATGCTTGCTGCCTCCTGCATCCCCAAAATAATAAGACACCCCCAGATAATAAGACCAAGGCCATATTTCGTGGGTCAAAATAAAATAAGACCCTGTCTTATTTTCAGGGAAACTCGGTAATATGACTTGCATGTGGGTTGTGGTGGGGGAAAAAATACTGTGTTCACTTGTGTTTGTGTGCGAGAAAGAAAGAACAAGTGTTTGTGTGCGTCTATTCCCAATTGATATGCGTTTAGACAAATAGAAAGAAAATTCAGAAATTAAGAGGAAGCCGAAAGGGGGATGCTTGACTAACTAAAAGTGAAACAGTATTAAAACATAAAGCTTTTTCAGAAGTCAAATTATTTTTCATAAACCTCTTAGTGACTAATGTTTAAAACCACTCTTTAAAAAGCCATCAGGATGAGGACCACATATTATGGCATGAAATCTCAAATGTTGATTGTATTCAGGGGCAGACTAGGATGCGTGAAGAGACATTGGTTTGAAGGGTTAATTTTGAAAAGAAAAAGGATCTTGTAGATGGGATACATAATGGAGCAAATGGGTGTTGCTTTCTCATTGCAACCCTGTCCACAGTTGGGTGGATCACTTTCCTCACTGAGTAGGCCTCCCTCATACTTCACAAGTCCAAAGTTCATCAGTGACTATTAGAATTGAGACTTAAAGATCGAGATGCTGAACTTAGAAACAGAGATCTGTAAAATTTCTACTCACATGAAGTGAAGTCGTAGAGAACTAATTCAGGAGAAACGCCTCTTAGATCAAATATGTGTCATATGCCTACTCTGATGTAACTCTTCTACTCGGGTGCAATTGCCTACTCTGGTGTAACTCTTCTACTCGGGTGCAACTGCCTACTCTGGTGTAACTCTTCTACTCGGGTGCAACTGCCTACTCTGGTGTAACTCTTCTACTCGGGTGCAACTGCCTACTCTGGTGTAACTCTTCTACTCGGGTGCAATTGCCTACTCTGGTGTAACTCTTCTACTCGGGTGCAATTGCCTACTCTGGTGTAACTCTTCTACTCGGGTGCAATTGCCTACTCTGGTGTAACTCTTCTACTCGGGTGCAACTGCCTACTCTGGTGTAACTCTTCTACTCGGGTGCAACTGCCTACTCTGGTGTAACTCTTCTACTCTGGTGTAACTCTTCTACTCGGGTGCAACTGCCTACTCTGGTGTAACTCTTCTACTCGGGTGCAACTGCCTACTCTGGTGTAACTCTTCTACTCGGGTGCAACTGCCTACTCTGGTGTAACTCTTCTACTCGGGTGCAACTGCCTACTCTGGTGTAACTCTTCTACTCTGGTGTAACTCTTCTACTCGGGTGCAACTGCCTACTCTGGTGTAACTCTTCTACTCGGGTGCAACTGCCTACTCTGGTGTAACTCTTCTACTCGGGTGCAACTGCCTACTCTGGTGTAACTCTTCTACTCGGGTGCAACTGCCTACTCTGGTGTAACTCTTCTACTCGGGTGCAATTGCCTACTCTGGTGTAACTCTTCTACTCGGGTGCAATTGCCTACTCTGGTGTAACTCTTCTACTCGGGTGCAATTGCCTACTCTGATGTAACTCTTTTGCTCGGGTGCAATTGCCTACTCTGATGTAACTCTTTTGCTCAGATGCAGCTAACCAGGAAAGAGGCTATGATGACACTGAGTGGAGGTGTGGCTGAGGGTGTGGGTCATGGTGATTGGTGATGGTGGGTGGGTGTCATCTGGGTGTAGTTGTCGTTGGAGCTGGGTGGGGTAATGGTATATTTATATGGGTGATGGAGTTAACTTGGTTAGAATTGACTTGGATTTGATTACCTTTGTATCATTGTCATTTAGTGCTGGTTATCATGTAGTTTCTTAGATAGAAATAAATGTTTTTCACCAAACAAACTGAATCTCTGTTTGTAAGCAACATGAACGCCGGAACATGACAGAAAAGTCAGTTCTCACCCCCTATCAGTACTTCACTTCACACAGTTCCTGTTTGGTTTGAATGATATCTGTAGGACCAGAAGCAGCAGCAGTGGTCCTATCTGAGGTCACTCCTTTGGTTGTTCCAACACAGGAGGAGGAAACAGAGGTAGCTGTAAGATGTAAGGAGAGTCCCTTAGTACAGTGGTCCCCAACCCCCGGTCCGCGGACCGGTGCCGGGCCGTGGAGTACCTGGCACCGGGCCGCGCAGCGGCCGGGGGCCATGATCGCTGCAGCGGCCGGGGGACATGATCGCTGCAGCGCAAAGGCTTCTGGGCCGTGCGCAAAGGCTCCAGGGAAGAGAGCCCCGTGCAGGTACGCAATCAATGTGTCGTCGCGAACAACGCCCCCCCACCCCTGCGCGCGCTCAGCGGGCCACGGTAAAATTATCAAAGGCTGACTGGTCCGCGGCGATAAAAAGGTTGGGGACCACTGCCTTAGTAGACCAGACCTCTGCCACTGGGGCTATTCCTACATATCAACCAGTGGTGCCAGAGTGGTGGAAGCGTACAGGGTTAACAACCAGCTCAAAACTACCTGTGCCTTCTCCCCAGGGGAGTCACCTCACTTGGTGGAAAGAAAGGAGGGTGACTGAAGAGGAAGAGGGTGATTGGAGATACTCCACTGCCTTGGATAGCTGGACGATGGATTGTCTAAGGGAGTGGTTTGGGGAGGCTAGCTTCCATGATAGCAGTTCTGGTTATCAAGCTAACAGAGGGGTGGCTGGTCAGATAGCAGGAATACATCACAGCCCCCTTCCCCAGCCTATCCCTCGCTTCCATCTAGCCAGTCCAAAGTTGAGGTTAGGTGCATCCCAGGGATATATCCAGGCCAGTGGTAGGGAGCTGGACCCACAGTTGTCTTCGAGGCTTCCACCCAAACAGCAAAGGGAACCACTAAGTGATGACAGAAGTCAATGTTGGCCGCCACAGGCAGTATCTAGTGGCCATCCAGTCTATACATGGCCAGCTGGAAGTGGACATGGTCAGGCTATAGTGTGGTTTTCCTTCTGGTGTGGGAAACCCGGGCACAGAGCAGTGGACTGCAGCACAATGACCCCAGCCGCAAAGCCTAAGCCAGTCCAGGCAAGTCCAGTTCCACCTAGTCTGGCCCGGAAAACCATGAGGAAAATGCCGGAGAAATCTCAGGGCATTCAGCAAGCTTTCACTGAAAACTCCACACTGGGGGTTGATGACTCTCGAGATCTAGCATATGCAAGTCCTCCAGCGGAAGGGTGCAAAACTGATGAAGAGGGTGAAAATGACTCTATGGTGAGCGGGCCAATAAAACCCTTCTGGGTGCCAGGTTTATACCTAGACATGAATAAATAACTTTGGACCTATCACTCTTTCTCCCATAAGATGCTGGTGCCATTTTATATGGTCTTAATAAACTTAGTGCCAGTTGTACTTTTTGAACATTTTTTTCTCATAGACTAGGAGATGATTTAATTATTTCATTGCATTAGCAGACAAAGATTGCAGAATATTGTATGAAAGATTGTTAAATTGCTTTAATTTAATGAATTGTACTGAACAAAACAACAGCTTTCAAATAGTAAAATTATTCACTGGTATTCTAATAACTGTAAATATGAAAAAGTTGTAAACTATATTCCATGCCTCTTGTCTTACTCCCCATCTTGCAGGCCTTTTCCTTTGTGTCTCAATCCACAATCCAGAGAAGAAGGCGCTACGATTCAAGCTGGCAAGTGGCCGAACCTTTTACCTGCAGCTGTGTCCCTAGCCTAGCACCCAGGAAGATATCTTCGGCCTATGGGTCAAGGTCAGGGGTGGGTTTCTCGCCCCATTCCAACCGGTTCGGTTGGAACGAGGCCGGCGGTGTCCTCACACATGCGCGCGGTGCGCGCATGCATACTAGCGTCTGTGCGATGCTCCAGCTGCTCCTGGAGGATCGCGCAGGCGCTGTATGCGTCCTGCACATGCGTGGAAGCGCAGAACTCGGCAAAACCGGGTAAGGAGCGGGTGAGGGCGCGCGCGGGCGCGCGGGTGCAGGGGGGGCCCTTCGCTGTTCCCGGAAGTTACTTACTTCCGGGTTCGGCGACCAACCGGATCACGGGGACCGCCGCGAACCGGTTGAAACCCACCCCTGGTCAAGGTTGTCAATATGCTGCGACCACTTCAGACTTGAGCAAAAAATCTCAGCGCAAGACCAAACATGAAACCTCCAGGTCAAAGGTGAACTATCTTTCTATTGTTAACTTCTGTTTGTTTTTATATCACTAGCGGAATAGCATGTTATGGAATAATGTATGCAAAGGGGACCATTCCAAGACTTTTGCAGTGCAAGTATTGACAGAGGAAAGGGAAGGAATATAGAAAGCTGCTTTAAGAGGCGTCTTTCCCACACTAACTTAAGGTTGTATGGCTTTGAAAGCATTCCAAAAATGATGTGCAAGTAAGATTTATTTGTTCAGACCTATTAGAGTCCAGCAGGATCCTTAAATGTGGTTAACTGGCTTAGAAACAGTGAAAGCACAGTATATAAAATAAAAAAATGCCATCCCCTGACAACACAAAATCAAATGAGCCATTTGATAGTTTCCATGCTACTCTGGGTTCGCCAGACCTGCTGGCAAAACCAAGTCTTCAGGGCTTTACGAAAGAATATCAAAGCACGGACCAGCCTAATTTCTAAAGGATGATATTCCAAAGGGAGAGTGTTACTACAGAGAAGAACCTTCTTCTGAGTACTGCCAGATGTACCTCCTTGCCTGCTGTAGTGGGTTATCTATGTTTGATACTGGTAACGTAGGGAGGAGATGAATATGCTTTGTATGAGATGCTGTTTTGTGCTGATCGGTATTGCCTTATATTGTATGAGTGGAGTAAGCTGTCCCAATATTTGTTTTGCCTTAGGGTTAATCTCTTTGTCAATTTTACCATCTTCAGATAATGTTGTTCTTCGATATCTGAACTTCGATACTTGCTTTATGTTTATTCCTCCATTGCTATATTTAGGATATGCTTTTTTATTCCAATTGCCATTACATTGGCTTTCTCTTTGCTGATTTTCATATTGTTTTGCATTCTTCATTCATTTGTCTTGCATTCTTGAGCCATAAGATGCTGTTGCAGTTTCTTAGCTATACTTGCTATCAATACCTGATCACTTGCAACAATTAGTTTGCAAGTTTGGCTTGTTTGCTAATGCGATCAAAGTAGATGAAACAATAGCAGTGATAGTACCAGTGGTGGTTTTCAAATTTTTTTAGAACCTATTCTGTAGATGTGGCCTGTTTTGTGGGAGTGATTCAGCGGTCATGTGACCAGATGGAAAATGTGGTGAAACTCACTTAACGATGCTCTTGCTTAGCAACCAAAATTTTGGGCTCAATTATGGTCATGAGTTTTCTTTCTTTCTTTCTTTCTTTCTTTCTTTCTTTCTTTCTTTCTTTCTTTCTCTCTCTCTCACTCTCTCTTTCTTTCTTTCTTTCTTTCATCTCTCTCCCACTTTCTTTTCTTTTTTCTTTTTTCTTTCTTCCTTTCTCTTTCTCTCTCTTTCTCTTTCTGTCTCTCTCTCTGTCTCTCTCCCTCTTGGTGTCTGTCTGTCTGTCTCTCTCTGTGTGGCTCTTTGTCTCCCTCTCCCTCCCACTCTCTCTGTCTCTCTCTGTCATTCTCTCTCTGTGTCTGTCTGTCTGTCTGTCTGTCTCTGTGTGGCTCTTTGTCTCCCTCTCCCTCCCACTCTCTCTGTCTCTCTATGTCATTCCCTCTCTTTGTCTCTCTGTCTGTCTCTCTGTCTCCCTCTCTCTGTGTGTCTCTCTCACCTCCCTCTCCCATCTCTATCTCTCTATCTCTCTCCCCTCCCTTCCTCTCTCTCTGTCACTCTGTGGGTATATGTGTGTGTGTATCTGTCTGTCTCTCACTCACTCATTCACTTAATCACTCTGTGCGTGTATGTGTATGTGTGTCTCTCTCTGTGTGTATCTCTGTCTATCTGTCTGTCTGTCTCTCCCTCCCTCCCAACTTGCGGATGGGCTCCGGACCAGAGGAGCCTCATCCTTCTTTTCAACCAGCCGGTTATCTTCTTTTCAGCCAGGAGATCTTTTTAACCAGGCACTCTTTAACCAGGTGATCTTTGGCTGCTGCAAAGCCCACAGGCACATGCTGCCGTCTTCTCTCTGATAGCCGCCTGGTTAAAAAGGAGGAGGTGGCTCTGCTGGTCTGGAGCCCATCCGGGAAGATGAGTAACGCAAGGGGAATCCCCCCCCTTGGATGGGCTCTGGACCAGTGGCGCCGCCTCCATCTTTTTAACCAGGTAGTTATCTTCTTTTTAGCCAGGCAATCTTTAACCAGGTAATCTTCGGCTGCTGCACAAACCCACGGGCATGTGCCACCCTCTTCTCTCTGATAGCTACCTGGTTAAAAAGAAGGAGGAGGCTCCACTGGTCCAGAGCCCATCCACGGGGGGGGGGGGATCCCACTTGCATTACTCTTGCATGGGCTCCGACCAGCGGAAAAGAAGTGGTGGGGGCTGTCAGGCTGGAAACCCAAGCCCCATTAGCCCTAAAAGCCTCTTCTGGATATCTATTGCAGTCCCGAGGAGCCGAGGAGGGCACGGAGAAGAGCGTGAAGATTCGGGAAGCCGCAAAAGCAGCTGGGAGATGTACGTGGCTTGGTTTAGCCTTCCTGGACATCGCAGCAGCAACCCCAAGTGTGCTGATCTCGGCGTTTTTCACATTGGGGCGTGCTGCAAGAGGGAGGGAATGAAGAGCTTTTCCGGATTGCTGGTGGTGGAGGT
This sequence comes from Thamnophis elegans, assembly GCF_009769535.1. NCBI lineage: Eukaryota > Metazoa > Chordata > Lepidosauria > Squamata > Natricidae > Thamnophis > Thamnophis elegans. Next base: position 98,420,541 of record NC_045558.1, read on the forward strand.
GCAGGCCGGTCGCTCCGTGCTCAGCAAAACAAGTCTGGGGAAGTCCTTTGCACCAGCCGGAAAAGGTCTTCAATCACTCCCTCTTGCAGCACGCCCCGATGCGAAAAACGGCGAGATCAACATGCTTGGGGCTGCTGCTGCAACGTCCAGGGAGGCTAAACCAAACCGCACACCTCTCCCAGCACTTTCATGGCTTCCCAAAGTGCCAAGAACCTTTGCGCTCTTCTTCGTGCTCTCATCAGCTCCTCGCGACTGCAACAGACTTCCAGAAGAGCGGGGGGGGGGCGGGGGGAACAGTCGGGCTGGAAACCCAAGCCCCATTAGCCCCAAAAGCCACTGTGTCAGCAAAGAGCTTACTTACCCCCTCAGCATGCAGAAATAGTGAGCCAAGTGCTCTCCATAGGGCTCTTAGAGGCGTGGTGCAGATGGGCGGGGGGTGACAGAACGGATGAGTGGCGACCGGATGGGCGGGCCCCAGGGGGAGCAAACAAGGGGGTGTTCCACCGGTGGAACTGGTTCTAAATGGCACGCTAGATTTGTGGAACCTCTTCTAGCGAACCAGTTAGAACCGGCAGGAACTTACCCCTGGATAGTACATATGCCTGTTTTACTCTGTACATTACCATGAAGGCAATGTTAGGATAATAATAATTTAACAACCGATTCTCTGCCCTAATTATTTCTTCCAACAACCAGTTCACCAAACTGCTCAAAAAGTTAACAACTGGTTCTCCCTATGTGGCGCGAACTGGCTGAATCCTACCACTGCGTGAAGGGTTCTGATGTTTTTTAATTTGTTCTGACTATGCTTCTGCAATCATTATATATGATTCAGGCTACTGCAACAGTCACAGGCTGAATTTGATTGTGCACATCAGTCACTTCTCCTCACTCACTAATCTGCAGAGAATAAGACGGGATTAATTTAGAGGCAGCCCTTTTGTGAAGGGAAGTATGCAGGTGACTCTTCCCTCTAGAATTTCAGATCCCCTGATGAAATAATCCTTATCTAACTCAGTCTTATCTCTTCAAATTGATCTTAGAACGAGCAGGAAGACTCTTTGACTCTTCATGATTAGGATTACAGTTTTTAAGCAGGCCCTCTTACTTCTCCTTTATTAGCTACTTGCTCTCTGGGTTATTATCAGATAGTAACACTTATTATAGCCAAATCATTATAGCTTCACTTGCTAATTTATTAAAATCAAGGCTGCTGTTAGAGGTGGAAAAACTGCCTTCACTGTTTTTACTGCCATTTGGCAGACTACATTATTTTCTCATGCTCCCATGACGGCAGAAATTCCACAAATGCAGCTTTTTCCGGAATGTGAGGCAGTGTGGGGAAAGAGGCATGCACATGATTTGTTGAACATTCCCCTTTCCAGGAACTGTAACATGAGGGTTGGGTTGCCATTTAAGAAAGGATGGGGGTCTTCCTAAATGCTGCCAATGTAACTGGTTGGAGGATTCCAGGATGAAGAAGAATCATCATCACATTTCAGCTGTGAATGTTGCTCTTGGCTGATAAAGACCTTTGTATCCATTTAAGGCACCATGAATACTCATTTCTGAGGGGAAAAGGGTGATCCTACAGTCACCATCTATTTTCCTGTTACTATTCCTTGCTCTTGAATTGCAACTTGATAAGCAGGAAATAAATCAGTTCCAGCTCTTAGCAGTATATTCCGGTGCCAACAATGACAACTTTGCCTCTGCTAAATTTCTGCATATCACTATTGAACTGACAAAACACAGAAACAGCTGTTGTACTGGATGTTTTGGATTATTTCCTACACATTTTGGATAGTTCCTTTATCAAGAATAATTCTATAATGTGAAATGCCAACCTAAAACCTTCTTTCTGCAGAAAAAAAATTTGGTCAGTGTTTTTACATGATAAAGAGTGGTGGGAGCAAGTCTCCATTCACCTATCAGCTAAGTTCAAAATACAATGAAGTTCTTTCATCTCACATCAATAAGCTTCCTTGTTATCCCTGGTGGAAAATGTAGGCAAAAGAAAAGTGAAAAATGAGTTTTAAGCTAACTCTGGAAGCTTTTTAAAAATGTACTGTGAAGCTCAAATCTATCCATTCCTCTTTTTTTATCTTCATTATTTTTCAGATATCTTTCTCCTAATTACCTCAAGTTTCTTCCCACCACGCCAATATATTTCTGCTTCTATTTTGTTTTTTACAAATAACGGAATGTGGCAAATTTATCCAATACACCTTCCTCCTATTTTCCCCACAAGAACAACTCAGTAAGGTGAGTTGGGCTGAGAGAGATGACTGCCTCAGAATCACTCAACTGCCTTTCATGGCTAAGGCGAGACTTGAAATCATGTCACCTGGTGCCTTAACCACTAGAGCAAACTGGAACTTGCTAGTCTTCACTTCCTCACTCCTTCCCTTCTATTATAGTTAAAAAATGCAGCAGTATTTCTTAATAGCTCCTCTGACAGAAGCAGGCATTTAGCAACTTTTTGATGGTTGGATGGAACGTCTTGGTTTATTTTATTTTATTTAGGAGAATAGGTGTTGAGAATTCTGTATCGTGGAGGGATGAACATGAAAGCCTGAATGAAGGCTGATACATCAGTTTATCGCCATCCACCCACTCTCTCTTTCTGTCACGCACACATATACAGAGGACAGGAGGCAAAGCCATTAGAATTATGCTATTTCTGGGACTTCCTGGGGGCGTGGCCTGTTGCCGAGGAGGGCTCCACCGAGCTCCTCAGAGATCTGGTCTGTATATCTAAATAAGATCATAGATAGCACCCCTTTTTGGCTAAGAAAGGGGCAGGGAGTAGCTCTGTAGGCTAGGGTCTATTCGTAAGCCACAGCCTTTTTCTTTTTTTGGCTGTGGATAGAGATTAGATCCAGCCGGAGCGGAGCTTTTATCTCCAGCCAGTTCTTCTCAGCTGCCTTTTTTTTTGGCAGCCCCAGACAGGCTAGCCCCCCCCAGGACAAAACAAAGTTTTTTTCAAGCTAGAATTGATACGGGCGGGTCCCACCCCTGTGAGATTTATGTTTTTATTACTATCTTAAATACCAGCACCATTTGTCTTAGAGACTTCTTTGTCTAAATGGATTTCAAAATGGCGATTTCTCTCCGTGGATGATTGATAGTGGATATACTTAGCCGGTTTTACCTTCCTGCAGACCGCTCCTTAACAAAATAAACTCTTCTTCTTTGGAAACCGAGGGGAGCAAAGCGCTGCTTACTTGTGTATTTATTATGGCACCCAGGTCAAAGAAGCGCCTTGCTACAAATGTGTCTAAAGAATTTAAAGAATTTTTACTGGAACCACAGCCTTTGTCTCCTATGCCTTCTACTGGAGAACTTTTAACACAGGAATATTTCTTTAAAATGTTTAATGATTTTAAACAAGAAATTAAGGAATTTGTATTGGAACTATATGATGATTTAAAGTCTAAAGTTAATCAAATGAAGGCGAACACGTTTGCAGCCGTGTCTGCCCTGTCAGATTATTCTGCTGAAATAGAGAACAAACTGGAAAGTTTGGAGAAGGCTAATTTTAATTTGACTACCAATATTCAAATTTTACAACAAAAAATTAGAGACACTGAACAACAGCTTATGATGATAAATTTTAATAGGAAGGCATTTGCAATAAGAGTCAGAGGATTCCGTGAAAAGGAGCAAGAGAATCTGAAACAGACCTTTGCTGAAGCCTTCAGCCATGCGGTGGGAAGCCCGGGACTTAATTTTGATTGGCAGATTCGGAAAATCTATCGCCAGAACTCATTGATAGCGGAACAGCGACAGCTCCCGAGGGACATAATTATACATTTCTCTACAAAAGAATCTAGAAACGCGATTGTGCAAAAGTTTCATAACAACAGTCTCCGAGTTGATGACCAGGACCTGATTGTCTTCAAAGATATACCTTTCCAGATGTTGAAAGCAAGAAGGGACTACACCTTTTTAACTAAAGAGCTTAGGAGTCAACAGATTCGATACAGATGGGAGGCCCCTGCCGGCATCACGGTTACATTTGAGAATCAAAGATTTCGTCTTAACTCTGTTTCGGAGGCTCAAGATTTCTACTGTAGGACTTTGAAGGCGGGACTTCCTGACTCACTTGGAAGAGAGGAGAGACAAGCGGAAGGAGAAGGCAAGCGGCAGGCCATGTGGCTGCAAGATGGAGGGGGTAGCCTTTCCTCCCTCGGAGAAGCAGAAAAACAGAGATCGAGAATTTAGACATTTCAAAATATTCGCCAAAGTTAAGGACTGAATGGGGGTTTGAGACCTCTCTCCGGTAGAAAAAGCGGACTAATTCTTATCAGAAGGGAAAGCTGGGTGAAACTACTTTGAGCTAGATTTTAAATTAACGTTAGCATAAATTTGATAGTGGTAAACATTAGACAAGCAAGGGATGAGGGTAAAATATATGTGGAATGATTTACGTTGTTTAAAGCTTATTAGAACAGAAAGCCGGTTGGGATTATCTTAAGATAGGTGTAAAAAGAATGCGGAATGATTTATGTTGTTTAAACTTTGTTAGAAGGGACTATTTTAAAACAGAAGGTTAACTGACTCTTGCTGAAAGTATTATTTGAATATGTGGAATGATCCATGCTATTTAACTTTTATTAGAAGGGAAAGTTGGTTGAAATTGCTTTGAGTTAGATTTTAAACAAATGTTAGCATAAATTTGATAGTGGTAAATATCAGACAAGTAAGGGATGAGGGTAAAATGCATGTGGAATGAACTACGTTATTTAAATCCTATTAGAAGAGAAAGTCGGTTGGAATTATCTTAAGATAGAAGTTGATTTCTGTGTAAAGTAATATTTGATCTACGCTGCTTAACTTTACTAAGAAGGGGAAGTTTGGCTAGATTATTTTGAATTACTGTTTGAAAAGGAGGTTAAGAAAGATCATTTACGCTGTTTAAATTTTACTAGAAGGGAAAGCTTGATTACTCTTCTGCAAAGTAATTTGAATATGTGGCATGAACCACGTTGCTTAAATTTTATCGGAAGGGATCATAAGGTTTAGGAAGAGGAACGGGAGAGTCTACAGAAGGTTGGGGTAAATAGCAAAGAAGTAAGAGACGAGAATAAAATATAGATAGAATGATTTATACTATTTAAGCATAGATAAAGATGGGGGGCTGAGATCAACACAAAGAGTGGTTTCTTTTTCTTTCTTTTTTTCTTTTCTCTTTTCTTTTCTCTCTTCTTTTTTTCTGTTTTTCTTTCTTTTGACATATTACTTTTATTTTTTTAATCCATATGTATACAAGATATTTTAGACAGAAGGTAGTGCCAGGTGTGGGCCCTGGGAAGTTGGGAGGATTAGGGATGGGGATTTGTGGGGGGTGGGTGGGGGGGTGTTAACATAGTTTTAATAAGAACAAGAATGTATTTATATACGGTGGTTCTTTTTTTTCTTTTATTTTTTTTTCCTTGGTTCATTTTACTTTTATCAGATCAAACAACACTCGAATAAAGGCATACACCAAGGAGGGAGGTAGAGGGAAAGAAGAGGGAGGAGTAAGGAAGGAGTAAGGGGAATGTAAGGAGGGTGTGTGGGGAATAAGGGGAGAAGGAAGGCTTGAGGGGAAAGGGAAGTAGGAGGGGAGTGTTAGAGGGAGAAAGGAAAGTTGGAGGGGGTAGATGGGGTGTATGGAGGATGGAAGGGTTAGGTGGGGTTGTGAATGATGAGTTGTGTTTCCTTTTTTTTGTTCGTTTTATCTCCCTTTTTTTTTCTTATAGTAAATACCCTGTATATAAGTGATTGCAAATGAAATGTGAAAAATGAATAAAATATATTTAAAAAAAAAAAAAGAATTATGCTATTTCTTAGCAGCTTGTGGCTGAAATTTACAGAGACATTGGGAGACATAAACATGAGATTTGATAGTAGGGATGCTTTGTGAGGCCAATGGTGATCAGAAGCATTAATGGCCAGTTTGCAGCAGAAGAAATAATGGGAAGCCAGGGCATTGCCTCTGCTTTGTTCAGAGACAAACTTTTTTCAGTTTCTGTTCCTTTTCACATCAAATTCAGCTGGCCACTGCAATTCAAAACTATTTTAACCCTTAAAACAATGTGAGTAGCAGAGGTGGGTTGCTCCTGGTTCTGCCGAACTGGTAGTGGTGGTGGCGGGAGGCTCCGCCCACCCATCCAGACGCTGCTGTGTATGCACACAAGTGTTGCGCGTGCGAGCAAGCAAAACAGTAGTAAACTGGTTAGGAACACACCACTGGTGAGTTGTTTTTCTGACTGAAATAAAGGACTAAAAGTTTTGAAGTACTTACAAGCATAGTTACATATAGCCTTTCTTCTAGAGCAGAGAGAATGGCATGAGAGGGCTACTAGCTGCAAAACTCCAGACAACCACAAGATGGGAGAAAAGAGAGACACATTTTGCTGACATCCACTAGTCTTTCAGACTTTTCAGCCTAGATCTGGAAGCTTTTTACCTTGATAAACTAAATTTGGGAAAATGCAGTTCTTGTATACAGAGTAGAACTACTAAACCAAATCCAGAAGATCACCAGATGTCTGCCATCTAATGACCTTCTGGATTTTTATAGCTAAAGCTGCCCTGATAGGTGATGCAGCTGGGGAATAGCCCAGAAAAGAAAATTGTTAAAAGAGCACAGTTGGAAATGTTTAACTTTGACTCTTGGTGCCCTGTGAATATATAAGTTTCAGAATTCACAGCCAGCAGAACCAATATACTTAGCTTTATAGTCATCAGCAAAAAACCGAAATATTGTCACCACTGATGGCTGTCACACCCAACTAGACACACACAGACCTTGGAAAGCTTTCTCTGCTGCCCAACCCCAACTCTGTCCCCTGTTCAGTATTGGATGGCAAATATACAACAGGATATTGGCTAAAAGGCTCTCCCCTTTGATTCTGGAGAAGTAGAAACCACAGGAGGAGGAGGAGGAGGAGGAGGAGGAGGAGGAGGAGGAGGAGGAGGAGGAGGAGGAGGAGGAGGAGTCCTTCTTCATTTTCCCTTCTTTAGAGACATTCAAATCAAATTTATCCACCCTTGATTTACAGACTATTCACTCAGATTCAGCAAATGCCCAGATACTGCTTACAGCTAAACTGCCAGTTAGGAGAGTACACATGGCTAGGTTTTATGCAATAGCATCTAAGATCCGCTAGACCTTCATCGGGCAAGGTCCTGCTACGTAGCTATATTGTGTGGAATTTTAGGTATCATGAGCCGTGGTGTTAAGTATTAGGTATTATGAACCATGGTGGAACAGTGGTTAGAGTGCAGTACTGCAGGCTACTTCTGCTGATTGCTTGCTGCCTGCAGTTTGGCAGTTCAAATCTCACCAGGCTCAAGGTTGACTTCCATCCTTCCGAGGTGGGTAAGATGCGGACCCAAATTGTTGGGGGCGATATTCTGACTCTGTAAACTGCTTAGAAAGGGTGGTAAAGCACTGTAAAGTGGTATATACTGTAAGTCTAACTGCTATTGCTATTATCAAAGACGTGTAAATATCATGACTACATTTTTTATATCATTAGATTTTTATAATTTTATATATTATCCTATTTTATGTAATTTTTACTACTTCACTTATAACTTAGAAGCAGATTTTTCTTTCTGAAATTTACTCACAAGTCCTACTCAGGTTACTTTATTATAAAATTTGTCTCAAGTGATTTTTTTAATTTCTTAAATATATATTTTAAGTGCTTCAGATCACTCATGAACACTATTCTTATCTAACACAGTAATAAACTGACTGACTACTGGGTGGGATTCTGGATATTATAGTGGACACATCTGCAAGACGTCACACGTGTGAATGTTGCTGCAATATTTCTATAATCCTGATCCTGCAAGCTATTCCACATTTTGTGTCTTCTTACATCATCCATTCTTTCTCTACATGCTGTGTGATTCATTTTATTCTTGGCTGCTAATAAAGAAATATAAATGTGTTGATAAGAAAATAAGGTAAGGTAAGATTGTCAGCTAGGCGTCTCCTGGTAGAGGTGTAATTGTCCTGGAATTGAAAAAGATGACTGTGGGCTTGGCTTAGAAAAACAGACAAGACTGGGTTGATAAATTTGATGCCATGGAGGTTAATAGAGCGATTCAGGAACAATTGGCCATCCAGAATAGTAAATAGTATTGAATGAAAACCTGCGTGGCTTTTCAAATGGATTGTCACCTTTTCTTTTTAATAGATTAAAATGCACCCTGTCTTTAATAGATGTATAAGAAGCAGAGGGGGATTCATTGGGCAATTTCCCCATCACTGCATCTATATGCTTGGAAAAACATTTACCTCTTGAATTTCTGCCTGTTATGCAGCGATTACAATTACAGACTTTCCATCCATATTAATGAGAGCTTATTGAATTCAATCTCACAGAAAATCCATGCCTTCCCACCATCTCACTTTGTATGCTGTTTTTATAAGTTAACTTATTTTTATTTTAGTAGTGCTACTGTAACATGAAATGAAAAACTAAATGAAAAAGAAGCTACTATAGATGGTCTTACCTTCTAATAATGGTAACAATTGCTCTATTATGGTGGATATTATTAGTTGTAAGTTACTATTTCTCACCTTCTGCCCAAGTGATGTAACCTGAAATACTGTCAACATGTAGTTCATTACTCCCATAATCTCCAGCTAGTGTAGTCAATGTTCAGATCTTGAAAGCTAATGTTCCAAATATTTTGAAGACCAGAATAACAGAATTGGAAGAGATCTTGGAGATATTCTAGTCCAACCCCCTGCTCAAGCAGGGAATCTATACTATTTCAGATTAATAGTTATTTAATCTTTTATTTAAAAACTGCAGTGTTGTAACACCCACAACTTCTGGAGGCAAGTTGTTCCACTGATTAATTGTTCTAACTGTGAGGAAATTTCTCTTCTCTCCTTGATTAGTTTCTACCCATTGCTTCTTGTCCTGCCTTTGGCGAATAGGTTGACCCCCTCTTCTTTGTGGCAGCCTCTTAGATATTGGAACATTGCTATCATATAACCCCAGCTCTTCTTTTTATTAAACTAGACATACCCAATTCCTGCAACCCTTCTTGCCATTCCATCTTCCTCATCAGTCCACATGCTTCTTGTAGCATAAACATCTAAAGCTAACAAAAACGAGGCTGTGATTAATACAAATGCTGCATTATTAGTATAGCCTAATAAATGGTATAGTAGGTTTTCCCAATCCAGTATCCTGTGTTGGGCTTCAGATCCCATCATCCCATAAAACAGGAGGAGGAATGATAAGAGTAAATTGCATGTCAGGTGCCGCCACCCCCCAAAAAACCAAAACCACATGTGACAAATCTTCCAAGCTGGGTTTTTTGCTGTTCCACACCTATAGGTAAAATCTTGTCAAACTGAAAAACTCTATTATATACAACAAACAAATACTCTGAGAACTATTAGAGAGGGGGGGGCGGGCTGTCTGAACAGTCTTCCTCTTATACAAACTATGGAGTGGTGGGTTTCAAAATTTTTAGAACCTATTCTGTAGGTGTGGCCTGTTTTATGGGAGTGGCTTGGGTGTCATGTGAACCGGTGGGAGTAGTTTGCAGTGATGTGACTGAGTGGGAGTGGCTTAGCAGTCATGTGACTGGGTGGGAAGTGGCCAAGTCAATGTCACTGAATTCTTTGCTCCAAAGAATGACCTATATAAAGAAGATATAAAAAAAGGACATTTATTATTTTGTGCACTTACTATTTAAATAAGAATAAAATAAGTATACAAAACAATAAAACAGCTACTTACAGAGGAAATATGGCTAACCTTGCTAGTCTTCAACATTACTGACCACTTTATACACATACTTCCAGCCACTCTGCCTCTTTCCTCTTCCTGGATTCACTCAGACGTTTTGAAAACTCACAGCCTGTGCATCCACAAGATGTTTTTAAAACTAACAGTCTGTGCAAAGCACACACTCTTCTAGTCCCTTTGCCTCTTCCCTCTTCCTGGATTCACTCAGACATTTTTAAAACTCACAGTTTGTGCACAACACACACTCTTCCAGCCTCTCTGCCTCTTCCCTCTTCCTGGATTCACTCAGACATTTTGAAAATTCACAGCCTGTGCACAGCTCACACTTGTCCAGCCCCTCTGCCTCTTCCCTGTTCCTGGATTCACTCAGACATTTTGAAAACTCACAGCCTGTGCACACACAAGACAGTTTTAAAACTCGCAGTCTGTGCACACCACACACTCTTTCAGCCCCTTTGCCTCTTCCCTCTTCCTGGATTCACTCAGACATTTTGAAAACTCGCAGCCTGTGCACAGCACACACTCGTACAGCCCCCTCTGCCTCTTCCCTCTACCTGGATTCACTCAGACGTTTTGAAAACTCACACCCTGTGCACAAACAAGAAGTTTGTAAAACTCACAGCCTGTGCACAGCACACACACAAGGGGAGGGAGCTTTCTGGTACAGGGCTTCCTGACCAATGGGTACTGACCAAAGCAATACATGAGGCAGACATAAGTGACAAGTGACAGGTCCCAAAGCAAAATGCCCAGTTCAGAAATACATAAAACAGAACATATGTTGCTTTGTGGTTGCTGCTGCTAAGGTACTATTACTGTTGATTGATTTGACTATGCATACTAATTGTTGAGGAATCCTGGCAGAAATGTATCAAAAAGATCTGACCTGTTGGTGAAATGCAGTCAATGGCTATTTCTAATAATACTACACCAAAGTGTAGAATGTTATGTGGATGATTGGCTACAGGTTACTCTCATCAAAAGCATTGTTTCCTTTTGAATTACCAGCTGCCAAGGAATACAAGTAGATAATACCAGCAGCTTTTAACTGAGTAGTTAAATGCAAAACACAATGGGCAGACACAGTACTACTGCCCTAAATTATGGCTTATGACAAACCAGTAGGTCATTGTGAGTAATGAATGCTGATCCAGGATAACTATTCCATTTAGCAAGTTGCCTTGCACAAAGAAAATTAGATGTCAGGGAGAAGCAAAACTCACGGCAGAAGAATTGGTCTTGTGGGAGAAAATTCAGATAGATCTTTCTCTCTTATATAAAGTTGTGGAGAAGGGGGGGTATAAAGAACACTACATTTTAAAAGAAACAACCATTTTTGCCTATTACCATGCCTTATACAAGTAAGCTCTAATTTCTAATCATTTGTTTAGTGAGCAATCAAAATTACAATGATACTAAGAAAAGTGACTTATAACAGGTCTTTGGACTTACAACCCTCGCCATGTCACCACAGCAGTGGTGGGTTGCAGGCGGTATGCCTGGGTACGGACATACCAGAGTCTGCCTGGAGCACCGGGTACCATTCCAGAATGGTGCTCCAGAGGGATTGTTCCTTATTGTGTTTTAAAGCTTTCGGCACTTCCGCGCACGTGCATAGGGCATACAGCACCTGAACGACGCTCCGCTGAGCAGCTGGAGAATTGAGGAGGCTTGCAGAAGCATTTGTTTACAGCTACAATGCATGCGTGCAGTGCTTGTGTCCGTGTGGGTGACGCCGGGCCTGTTCCAACCGTACCAGTTGGAATGGGATCCAGAACCCACCACTGCACCACATGCGGAGGCAAGTTAAAATTTAGCATTTGGCAACTGGCATGTATTTACAAGAGTTGCAGCTTGGTGGGATCACATGACTGTTATTTGCAACCTTCCCAGCCTGCCTCTGACAAGCAAGTTCAATGGGAAAAGCTAGATTTGTTAACAACCGGGTGATTCACTTAATAAATGTATTGAAAAAAATCATAAAATTGGGCACAATTCATTTAACAACTGCTTTGCTTAACAATGAAAATCCTGGTCCTAATTGTGGTTTTAAGTTAAGGGCTGCCTGTATTTATAGACAGTCATCTTTCTCTGGGATAATATCCTTTTAACTAGCAAGGTAGAAAGTTCTGGCACTGTGGTATGACCCAGAGCGATTACCATAATTTCCCTTGGAAGATAGCCCATTTCTTCCTGTGCTTGAGCAGTAAATCAAAGAAAATTTTCTGTTGCTAAGATTTACTGCAAAAACTAAAGAAAGAAGAAAGAAAGAGAAAGAAAAAAAAGAAAGAAAATCCATCTCTTTAGAATCATAACCATATTTATAAATGACGTCTATTCACAATGCTTTATTTTTTGACTTGGCAAGATTGGAGATTTTTGTCCCTGTGTTTCTTCCCATGGTGCTATTGCCAGCTGCCAGTGCTCACATTATTTATCACACCTGAATTGGTGCAAACAGCATGGCAAAGAGACAGTTTTACCTTCGCAAGCTAGAGAAAGACTTTTTGATCGATGGTCGCAGTGACTTTCCTCAACTTTAGGCCTATTCTGAATAGCGTCCACAAATGGTGATTCAGCACTGAGCATTCATTGTTGGACAAAGAAAGTGACAAGCTGATAGGCTTAACTTTCTGGGTTTCTGAACATACATCAAGTGCTTTACTCTCATTGAATGGGAATCCAAGTTGGACTTTTAATGTCCTAAAAAACATTGTTTCTCTCTGCTGTAGGATTAGATCTCCCCTCAACCTGCCTGGATGCACATTTATGCCTTTTTACAGTATGTCTGAGTGTCATTAAGTGTACAACACAGAAGATAAATGTAGCATTGAGATGAGAGTTTTCGTCAAGCTGAGAATAAGAGGGAAGAAGCTGTTTCCTGCAGTTGGCAGTGGAACTGTCCCTTCTCGGGGAAAGGAAACTCTGCCCAAGTGCCCAAAGGGGATGCAAATAAGATCAAAGGTCAAGAGATCTGCAAGTCTTAGCATCTGGTAAACTTGATGTGGAAAAAGCAAGAGATAAAAAAAAAATGCCACCAAAGAAAAAGAGGGCTGGAAATAATATGAAAATAAGATTGAAAGGACAGCAATATAAGCCCCTAAATACTGAACAATTTGTATGCCTGAAACAAAAATAAAAAGTAAATGCAAGGCGACTTGAACCAGTTACTCTCTTTCTTTTAGCCCTAAGGAGGAGGCAATGGCAAACCACTTCCAGTAGTTTGCCAAGAAAACAGCAAGGACAAGTCCAGTTGAAAATCTGACCTGAACGCAGAAAAAGAGGGGGAGAGGGAGAAGGAAAAGTTGGTGGTGCTTGTTTAGAGTCCCTATGTAAGGGCAAAGGCAACATTTTAAGGTCTGGGCATTGCCCTTTATTGTGGGTGGTGAGAAATAAATTTGCATCTGAAAAATCACACTGAATGGGACAGAAGTATTTATAAGGGGAAAACAAGATTTTCCAGCATTGAGAATATTACTTACTGACGTGCATCTCCTTTATAAAGCAAGCAGCAGAAAAAGATAGGAAGAAGGTATTTAGTCCAAGCAAAAAGTCTGAAAAAGAGATTACAGATAGTCCAAAATTTGCAACCACAATTGAGCCCAAAATTTCCGTCATTGAGATGTTTGTTAAGTGAGGTTTTCCCACATTTTACAACCTTTCTTGCCACAGTTGTTAAGTGAAGCCGTGCAGTTGCTAAGTTAGTAATACTGTCATTAAGTGAATCTGGATTCCCCATTGACTTTGTTTGTCAGAAGGCGCAAAAGGGGATCACATGATCCCCTGGGACACTGGAAGTGTCATAAGTGAGAGCCAGTTGCCAAGTATCTGAACCAGGGGTGGGTTTCTGCTGGCATTACTGCTGGTTCAGTGCGTGCGTGATTTTGCACGTGTGCATGATTTTGCACACGCATGATCGTTTTACTCACGTACATGCGTGACACACACTCATGTGCATGCACAGTTGCCTGTAAATAGGTCTGTGCATGCACAGAACATTTGAAAAGGTCAGAAAATGATGTCGCAGCAACCAGAGAACAGGTTCGGGGGCGTGGTGACCATGCCATCCCTACCCAGTCATTTCCACTACCAGTTCCATATCATACCGAACCGGTGCAAACCGGTAGGGACCCACCTCTGATCTGAACGTGACCATGGGAATGCCACAATGGTCATAAGTGTGAAAAACTGCCATAAGTCACTTTTTTCCAATGCTATGGTAACTTCAAATGGCCACTAAATGAATGATTGTAAATTGAGGACTATCTGTACTTCAGTCCCATCACTGCTTATTAGTGAGATTCACTCCAGTGTTTTAGTTGTGGTTGACATCTGCATACATGCTTCTTTTTCTAATTTAACTTCAATGCAGAAATAAACTTTATAAGGCCTCTCTCTGAATTAAATGAGGTTGAGACTGCTTCTCGTATATTTTTTGAACCTTTACATTTTTTTCTCCTTAGAAGAGATTTGAGGCAGGCAGTAGTTGGCAAATCATCAGCCAGAGAAGAAATGCTTCTCTGGCAGCATACTCCCTAGGCTGCGTTGCCTGGGTTAATTAAAACTAAATATAGACTCTGCTGGCTGGATTAATTTCAAAGGGTCTGGGTGTTTTTCTTCTGCTTACTTTCACCTGGAATGGCATTTTTAAGGAAGTTGTAGGGAAAGGCACAATGGAGTAAAAGAAACTTCCCTTCTAAAATTATCATAAAGAAGACGAGGATAGTGCTGAGATCTCTTGGGTGGAAAGTACTAATGCTAGCATTCTCAAGGTTCAAATCCTATTCTCTAAAATTTGCACACTGATCCTCCCTTTGTCATCCAAGAAAGGTTAGTTATGGCTCCTGTGTAGCAGACCTTTTAAATGAATTCCTCCTCCTTCCCCCTTCCCACACGGGATCTCCAGGAAGTCTCATGGTGAGGATGAATAGAGTCAACTCTTTCTTTTCTGCATTTCTTTTCAGTTTCCCTTTGTGCAGGCTGATAGCGGAGAGATGGACTATTTCTCCTGTGATCCTATATAATTGCACGCCAGCCTAATCCCAATATTTACTATACAGGAATTACTTTTCTCTAAAACAATACACTTGAAAAGCTTTTAAGTCTACTGTTTAAATTCATATAGATATCTGAAATGTTACGCTCCAGAGATTTCAACATTGCATTACATTATGCTTAACATTTTAACATTTTTCCCATGGAAAAATGCAGGTGCTACTGACTGGAATAGTGGCACTGTAGGGGAAAGTGTTAACATTGGCAAGATGGTAAATATCAGTGCATGAACAAAGGGGAAGAGCCACCCAGAAATGTCTGGAAGACCCTTTTAGCCTGATACTTAGATCATGTCGCATCCAAGGTTGGGGAATTTGGCCCTCCAGGTGTTATTGAACTTCAGTATTTCCTATTATTGAGCCATAGTGGTGCAGTGGTTAGAATGCAATACTACAAGCTACCTCTGCTGAATGCCGACTGACCGCAGTTCAGAAGTTCGATTCTCACTGGCTCAAGGTTAACTCAGCTTTCCATCTTTCCGAGGTTGGTAAAAGGAGGTACATAGAAAAGTATTTAAAAGGGGGCTTTATTCAGCCAGCTAGATCAAGGGTGGTCGCCCCGTTCTTTTCCGAGAGAAAAAGGTTGGCGGCTTATGCCTCTGTGTTGACTTTAATGCTGTATGTGTGGAACATCTGTACCCTCTCCCTTTAATGAAGGACATGCTGGCTACGTTAGCAGAGGTATGCATATTCACGAAATTAGATCTCAGGGAGGCATACTATAGGATATGTATTCGGGCTGGTGACAAATGGAAGACAGCCTTTAATTATCCTCTAGGCAGTTACCAGTTCTGGGTTATGCCCTTTGGACTGCAAGGAGCCCCAGCGGTGTTCATGCAGCTAATTAACAAAGTGCTGCATGAGCATCTGTATCAAGGGGTACTCGTCTATTTAGATGATATTCTTATACATACCAAAACCATGGAGGAACATAAAATTCTTGTACGTCAAGTGCTTAAAAAGCTGCTGGATGCACATTTATACATCAAATTGTCTAAATGTGAATTCCACAGGATGCAACTGGATTACCTTGGGTTCCGTATTTCACCTTGAGGGGTGGAGATGGACCCTGCAAAGGTAAAGGTGGTGTTGGATTGGCAGGCTCCCAAAACCCGCAAGCAGTTGCGGAGTTTTAGGGTTTGCCAATTTCTATTGCCAGTTCATCCCATCCTTTGCCCAAGTGGCCCTTCCACTAACTGACCTCTTATGCACAAAGCATCTCATGACAAACCCTCAACCAGGAAGCCCAGTTGTGTGGACAACAGCGTGTCAGCAAGCGTTTGAGTGTCTGAAGTCCTTGTTTGCACAAGAGCCAGTACTGAAACATCCAGAACCCAATAAGTCATTTGTGGTTCAGGCAGATGCTAGTGATGTGGCGGTGGCTGCAGTCCTTTTACAAAAGAACAAGGGGTCCTACAGCCGTGTGCCTACACCTCGAGGAAGTTGACAGGGACCGAATGCAACTGACCCATTTCGGAGAAGGAGGCATTTGTGGTCTGGTGGGCCCTGTTGACATGGCAGCATTTACTAGAAGCGGGAGGGATACCCTTCGAGGTCTGGACGGACCACAAGAATTTGGAGGCCCTCCAGACCCTCCAAAGATTGTCACCATAACAAGTTAGATGGGCCTTGTATTTTCAGCAATTCAACTTCCAATTAAAATATGTACCAGGGGCAAGAACTTCTTAGCCAATGCCCTCTCCTGCAAACCCCAGTATCATAATAAAAGGGAGGATTTAGTGCAGGCTATCATTCCGACCACATAGCTTAGGGTGTTGTTAGCTACTCAACAGGCCCCACCGGCATGAAACTTGATTGCCCAGGGGAAAGGACCTCTCCAGAGCAACAAAGCAGCACTCCCAATGGACCAGTGGTTTCAAGAAAACCAAACTTTATTAACACAGCGAGAGGACTTTGCCTGGAAGAAGTCAATGTTATACATACCAAGTGTGGTATGGGTGGTCATGCTATGGCACTCCCACGATGTTCACTCAGCTGGACATTTTGGGTTCCTAAAGACTCTGCATTTAGTAAATTGCCAGTTCTGGTGGCCCCACATGAAGAAGGACATAGAGGAATATGTAAGGAGTTGCATTGTTTGCATTAACATGAAGGCCCGGCCTGGTCAGCCTCCTGGACTTTTACAGCATGTGGCAGATCCAATTCAGCCATGGGAACAGATAGCCATGGACTTCATTGTGGATTTACTGGACAGCCAAGGGAACAAGGTCATTTGGATGATAATAGACCTGTTCTCCAAGCAGCTCATTTTGTAGCATGTACCGGTCTTCCATCTGCTAGGAAGCTGGCCAAACTGTTT
The DNA here is from genome assembly GCF_009769535.1 of Thamnophis elegans. Classification (NCBI taxonomy): domain Eukaryota; kingdom Metazoa; phylum Chordata; class Lepidosauria; order Squamata; family Natricidae; genus Thamnophis; species Thamnophis elegans. The sequence goes on from NC_045558.1 coordinate 98,437,691, forward strand.
ATTACCCATGTCTATAGACTCCACGGCATCCCCAAAAGAATAATTTCAGACAGGGGAGTGCAATTCACTGCCCGGTTCTGGCACAGATTCATGGCAATGGTGGGGTCTTCACGGATTTAGTACAGCTTTCCACCCCGTGACCAATGGTGCTGTGGAGAGGGCAAACGTGATGGTGGAGCCATATTTAAGATTTTGCATTCAGTACCATTAGACTGATTGGGCTGAACTCCTTCCCTTTGCAGAGGTTGCATATAGCAATGCAGTGCACAAAAGTATGGTGTTTACCCCATTTCATGTGGCTACAGGACAGGAGTTCGTCCCAATTCCGGAGTGTCCTCAGATGTGTCCAGATGACACGACCTCGCAGGAGTGGCTAGCCTGGATGCAAAAAGTTTGGAAAGTGGTGAGGGATGGGTTATGCCACTCTTTTGCCATATATAAAAAGAGTGTCGATAAAAGGCAGAAGGCACAAGGACCTTTCCACATAGGCCATAGGGTATACCTCTCCATTAAATATCTCAGGCTGCCATTGCCATGTAAGAAACTCAGGCCCAAATTCATTGGGCCTTTCCCAATCATGTGAGCTATTAACCCAGTCACAGTGCAGCTAAGACTCCCCCCTCTACTGGGGAAAACACATCCAGTCTTCCACTGCAGCCTGCTCCAATCAGTTCAGGCATCTGATATCAGAGGAGACCGGCTACGGCCACCAGCCCTGGTTATTGTAGATAGGGAACAGCACTATGTAATGCAAGATATACAGTTACAATACCTTGTTTTATGGAAAGGTTATCCCCTGTCGGAGGCATCGTGGGTTCATAGCAAGGACTATAGGGCGCCCCTCCTGACAGCGAGATTCCACCGCAGACATCCCAGAAAACTGGGGGCAGGGGGTCCTTTGACTCTTAACTGTGATTTTTAGTTCCCCAAATGCTGTCTCTGTGGTAGGGGGGTGCATGCCAGCTCCGGCCAGCCCAGAGGCCCAGAGCTGCCATTCAGGGGAGAAAATTGGGCCAGCTGCCAAGACTTACCAGGCAAGAATACAAACTGCATTTACAAACCATTTCTGTGTTTGGCTGTTTTCATTAACTCTTCAGAACCTGACAGTGACTCTGTAAACTGCTTAGAGAGGGTTGTAAAGCACTGTGAAGTGGTATATAAGTTTAAGTGCTATTGCTGTTGTCCATGCTCTCTGGAGTTTCTGGGGATTGTAGTTTAGCAACAGCTTGAGAACTACAGTTTCCTAGATCTGATCTAAGAGTTACATCATTGGGGAGTTGGATGCTGATTGAAGCCTACTGAAAATAAAAAAGATGTAGCATATCCACTTAACTGAGAAATAGTGAGCCTGTTTGCAGTAGAACCACATTTCCCTAAATCAAAAGTAATAGTATTTTTGTCATAGGCTGCATTTTCTTGAGAGTACAGTTATGAATGGCATTTGTGCAAGAATCAGTAGAGCCAAAATCAAAACAGGTAGGAACCAGCATTCATTCATTTTGATACTCTTGTGTTTTTCTCTCCCCGCCCCTTTTTCTTTCTGACATTCTATGTCAAGCAAGGGCAAATTTCACTTGCTAAAAGTCTGACTCACTTTCAAAGAACTTCTGAAATCAAGCATTGATTACACAGCCTTTGAATTCTGAGCAAGTTGTTTGAGATTTGCCCCTTTCACGATAGCTACTATAGAAAGTAACTTCTACCATTCATTGCTTTTTTTTCCTCTTGTTCTTTTAATATGTGTATATACTTTATCTATGGACATCAGTGGTATTCAGCAGGTTCTGGAGAACCGGTAGTGGAAATTTTGAGTAGTGTGGAGAACTGGTAAATACTTCCTCTGACTGGCCCGCCCCCATCTATTCTCTGTCTCCCGAGTCCTAGCTGATCTGGAAGGAATGGGGATTTTGCAGTAACCTTCCCCTGGAATGGGGAGGGAATGAAGATTTTACAGTATCCTTCTCCTGCCATTCCCACCAAGCCGTTCCCCCAAGCCATGCCCACAAAACAGGTAGTAAAAAATTTTGAGTCCCACCACTGATGGGCATGTGTGTGTACTTGTGTGAGAGAGATCGCTGAGAAGGCAAGGATAGCTTGTCAAGGATTTTGCATTTTGCTTCTGAATGTGATAGACCAGATATCTACAAGATGTATTCCGCCTACAATTTCACTCTACTGCAAATATTAGTTAATCCGCAAAGCTTACCGGTATGATTATAAGGTGGCGAAAACTACCAGAACTTTTCACATATCATATTTACTTTTTAAAATGTGGCTGCTGCTCACAGGCAGATTTTTGAAATCCGGATAAAAGGCCCAGCGGATTCAAACTATGAACCATAAACAGCAGCTGCTGTTGCTACCGTTCCTCTCAGCAGGTATGCTACTTTTTTGCTATCTCTGTTATCCAGCAGCTTTCTCCATTCAAAGATCCTCAGCCTTTGCTGTGTTAGGCTTCATTTTTCAGTCCTTAAAAAGTGAAAGGCAGAGTTGGCACTACAAACATTCCTTCACTCCTGGACTCAGCCTTCCTGCAGCTGCCCACTAAGCTCACTAAGGCCCTGATGTCCACCAGGCTTACACTTGCCCATCTCCTAAGGTGACCAGATTTTCAGATTGGTAAAGAGGGACACCATTGACCGGGGGGGCGGGAGGGAGCTAGGCTGCGGCGGTTACTGCCAGTCTGTGGCCTCGCTAGGGACGTCTGGTCACCTTAATTATACATATTCTCTCTCTCTCTATCCATCCGTCTGTCTGTCTATCTGCCTGCCTATCTCTCTATCTAGTTATGGTATCCCTCTCCCTCTTTTCCCCCCCCTCTCCATCCGTCTATCTGACTGCCTACCTATCTCTCTCTCTTTCTCTCTATCCATCCGTCTATCTGCCTGCCTATCTGTCTATCTAGTTATGCTCTCTCTCTCCCTCTCTCTCTCCCTCTCCCTCCCTCATCTCATTATCATCTACCTCAGTGTTTCTCCACCTTGGAGACTTGAAAGTATGTGGACTTCATCTCCTAGAATTCTTTCAAGTCTCCAAGGTGGAGAAACACTGATCTATCTAATAAATATAATTATTTCTCCCTCTCTTTTTCACTCTGTCTCCAGCGCACACACACAAATGCATAGGGCAGCCCACTTCACAAACAGGTAACTCCGGGCGGCTTACAACATTATGATGCACACCCAAAGCGAATAGAGTCAGGTGCCTGTGATCCCAACTCTCCTTTCCCGAGGGGGGAAGGCCGTGGAACACTGCAAAAATCTTCTTGGTTGTGTCATGCTCTGGGGCTTTCACTTTCCCTTGTCCCCCCCCCTCAACCTTTCCAAAGCCAAGCTTCATCCGATTCTAACCAGCACTTCTCGCATCTCTCCTTTGCAAGCGTCACCCTGGCCTCTGAGCATGTGCATCTTTTCCATGGCTTTCCACCTAGCCACGAGCGAATGGTGGTGGGATCGCTGGCTGGGAGTCGCCAGCCTTCCTGCCCAACACCTACTCTCCCCGGACTTGTTTTGATGAATGCGGGGAGACTGACGGTAGTTTGCGCTGGCCGCGCCCACTCAAACTATTGTCAGTCACCCCGTGTTATAAGATTAAGATCTCTTGAATTAGATGCCGGCTGAATATGGAGTCTCCCCCCTTCCTCTAGGCTTTCACCTAGGGAGATCCCAGGCGCTCCCGCCACCCAGCTGGAAAGGAGGAAAATCGCGGGGTTGGGGAGAATCAGTGAGCCGGAGAAGGCTGTGGGTATCTCCGCCATACACTCAGGTGCCAGCCCTGTTGCTGCTGCTACTGGGCGGGAACGCAGGGGCGGCGTCCAGCCAACCTGCTGGAAGCCTGGCAACTGACAATGGCAATCCGTCTTGCTTTCCCACTCCGCTCCTCTTTCCCAACGCAAAGGTAGATGGACAGAGAGATAAGGCAGAAGAAGGGAGGGCAGCCGATGCCTCGACCAACAAGAGGCACATCTTCCGCACCCTTAGCAGGACCAGTCCCATCCCCCCGCCCGTCCCCGCCAGCGCAGCCCCTGGCGCAATCAGGCTGCAATCGGTGGCCATCCCTGCTGCAATCCGCGCCGCCTGCCACATCAGCTGGAATCTAATTCAAGAGATCTTAATCTTATAACACGGGGCGACTGACGATAGTTTGAGCAGGCACAGCCAGCGCAAACTACCGTCAGTCGCCCCACGCTCATCAAAACAAGTCCAGGGAGAGTAGGTGTTGGGCAGGAAGGCTGGCGGCTCCCGGGTGGCGATCCCACCACCATCCGCTCGTGGCTCTTCCCGCCCGGACGCCCAAAGCCTTCCAGCCCGCCCGGGGCGAGTCAGCTGCAGTGCAGCCGGTGGTGGGCTGGAAGGCTTCTGGCGGCTATCCCACTGCCATCCGCCCACTCACTCGCTACGCTACCCGGCCCATGTGAGCTGATGGGCAGGGGAGCGAGCGATCGAAGATGGCGCCAAAATTAAAAAGCAGGATCTTTTGAGAACGGCCCGGGACGCAGGAAAAATTATGAAAAAGCGCGCCTGTCCCACCAAATGCGGGACGTCTGGTCACCCTACCATCTCCCCACCTCTTGGAGGGAAGAACAAGAGGGGTGGGCCATTCTGTTCTCTGTGGATTAAGGACATAGGTGAGAGGGACAGTTTATAGCTCATTCTGGATTGTTTTTAGTGTCTTTTATCTATACTTTCTTTGAAAAAAAATGTGGATAAGGGGATAGGAGTGAATGGAACATAGGACCACTCATTACCCTTTTAATAGGTTGTTAGAGGCTTCCTGACTTGAACGGGAAAAGAGTAATATATTTCTGTAACTTGCATAATTTAACATGCAGGTAAACTTATTTTGGGTAATGAAATGTCTGCAAGAAAACAATCAAGCTCATAGAACATGAAACATCTCTCATATTTTTAATTGTATGCAACTATTCTGATTAATAGAGATGCCCTTAAAAGTATGACTTATGCTTACTGAAATTGTAATACCTTTTATGTCGTATTTCAACCAACAGATATTAGAGTATAATGACTGTTCCATGATGGACCACAATGGGTTTTTTTTTAAATTCACATTTAAAAGGGATCCATTATCTCAAAAAGTTTGGGAATGTGGTTAATATTATTGTGATTTATGGTATTCATTCATGTATTGATTCATTATGATGATTGCAGCCCTACTTCTTTACATTTTTCAAAACAGCAATAGTAACATATAACAATACAGTACATGTATATATAAATGAGATAAACATAAAGCAAATTATCAGCCTTAATTAAAATTGTTTTAGCCTAATTGGCTAATTGGTAAAACAAAGGGGCTTCTAGAATTTTTTCAATCCTTTCCCACGATCAGCCATAAGTTTGTGTAAATATGTGTACAATACTGAGGGGATAGAACAGTCAGGAGTATCCTCAGTGAATTTAGGTCTAGGGCAACTTGTTGCGGCCACCTCACTGCTATCATCTTGCCACAGGACACCCCGCCCCAGCCAACTCACTGCAGGAACAACTTGCCACGAACCTGGGCCTTCCACTCTGGTTTCCAAAGCCAGTCCATCTTAAAGTTTCCACCAGACCACACTCCTTGTCTCAAAGCCTCCTTGCTTTGCTACTCACATCCTTTATGCATGAATGATTCATTTCAGAGATTTGTAATTGTGAGCAGTTTTTAAGATTTATTTGGTCTTGAAATGTAAGACTGCAATGCATTTAATCAATCAGTCTTGGTGATGGGGTTATTACCAGATTTTGAAGCTACAGATGGCTAGGCAGCTTGATATGAAAAATAACCTTTTGGAAGTGTACTAACTATTGATTCGTTATTAGAGAAAGCTCTTCAATCTTACTTATGACTGTCAATGTATACATTTATTTATGGCATCAATTGGAATTTTATGAATAGTACAGTATGGTGTCTAATGAGAGTATGTATAACAGCTTCTACTCTGTATTACAGTGTTAATGCTTGAAACATTTCCTATACAAAGGTTTATTTAGAGTTAAAAGGTTAGATTTAATAATGCACTGAGACATCAGGTAGCTAAACACATTTTAGCTTGGCTAGTTATGTGACCCTAACTAATTGGGTTAGTATTGATCAGTGGTGGGTTTCAAATATTTTTGGAACCTCTTCTCTGGTGTGGCCTGCTTTGTGGGAGAGGCTTGCCGGCCATGTGACTGAGTGGGAGTGGCTTGCTGGTCATGTGACCAGGTGGAAGTGGTTTGCTGACCATGTGTCTGGGTGGGAGTGGCTTGGCAGTCATGTGACTGGGTGGGAGTGGCCAAGACGATGTCACTGAATTCTTTGCCCCAATGGATGATCTACAAAAAGATATAAAAAAGGAAATTTATTATTTTGTGTACTTACTACTTAAATAAGATTAAAATAAGTACAAAACAGTAAAAGAGCTACTTACAGAAGGAAGATGACTGTCCTTGCCAGTCTTAATATCACTGACTCCAATGAATGGCCTGCACAAGGAAAAGACACAGAAATGAACTCTTTCATTGCATGCACCATTAGGATGAAACCAGCACACAAAATAATAGAAAAGGAAGATTACTGTCCTTTTGTGTGAGGAAGTCACCCACTGACCACCTTGCTCCAATGAGTGGCCTGCACAAAGAGATACAGAAAGGAAGACTTTAATTGCTTGCACTACTATATTAAGGATGAAACAAGAACACAAAGCAATAAAATAGCTACTTACATAAGAAAGATGACTGTCCTAGAGGTCATACTCTGTTGCCTCTTCATTCTGTTAAATAATACTAACTGCAGAAGAAATAAAACATTATTGGACTAGATTCTGATTGTAAGCTGAGGACTACACTACAGGTAACAGAAGGGATCTCTGTTTTCACCAACAATGTACAGTCTTTTCAGGAAGGATGTCGCTCAACAAACAGGAAAGATATAGTTTTTCATCTAAGAAGTTAGATCAAGAATGAATGTCATAGGTAGATTCACAGAGCAATACAGATTTCTTTTTCTGAAATTTATTCCTCAGTTCAAAAAACAGGAATATATGAATTAGGTTCAGTACTTAGGACAGACCAAGTAGCTATTCAAAAGTTAGTGGTGTCATAGTTAGAAGTAATGGTAAAGCAAGATATGGATTTAGAACCAATAATATTTGGTTGGGCATTTCAAAGGGAATACAATACATATTTAATTTTACACATGTTAACAGCTGCTGGAATTGTGTTTGCACAACAGTGGAAAAACAAAGATATGAAAATGAATAAATATTAGAATGTGCAGGAATGAATAAATTGACAATTAAAATCAAGAAGGCTTCAAATACTTTTCCACGTGAGATTTGTTTGTTTTAACAGAAACAAATTAGAAATCTAAAAGTATGAAAGAAAATATCAATTATGTAAGGAAAGGTCACTAAAATGTATAAGGAAATATTATTAATACTTGATCATTATTAATGTGTAGATAACTGCGGGACATTACACAAACAAAAACTATGACAGTGCCAGGGAAACACCCAAAAATAACGATTCCCCCCAAAAGACTGCAGATGAAACCAGTTTTTTCCCCTAACCCTAAGGATGGGAAAGGCAAAGCCACTGGAATAAAAACCATCAAGGCATTGTGGGAAATTATAAAGGACAGTGCCAGGAAGCTCACAGAACCAGGAACCACAATTACCTAAACAACCAGGTATCACACAGAAACACACAAAATCTGGCAAAGCTGCCTTGCACCAATCTGGTCTGCCCATAGAAAAGCAAAAAAATATTATAAATTTTATGTGTCTCAAAGTGGCTGCTTTTCTATGGGCAGGCCAGGCTGGTGTAAGGCAGCTTTGCAAGATTTTGTGTTTATTTCTGTAGTGAATTCACTACAGAAACACACAAATTTCCTATGCATATTCTAGACACAATAAACACAATAAATAAATTTTTTTAAAAAACATTAAAAGCATAAAGGAAAAAAGAAACTGGGTCACTTACCAGCAGGCAGAATCAGCAGCTCTCCTATGCGATGGATGCAAGGAGCAGGCAGGCGACCAGGTAGCAGGTAAGGTGGCCTGGCTGGCAGGCTTAGAAGCCGCAGGGGCCTCTGTGTGTCTCATTTTTGGCCTCCAATGCCACTCTGCCATCCAAAAATGGGTCCATGCATCCTGTTTTCGGCCTCCTCGACCACCAGAGGGCAGGTGGGGGCTGGCGGGGATAGGTGGGGCAATGTAGACGGGGCAGCCTCATGATCCTACTCGGGCCAGATTAATGGCTTCGGCAGGCCGTATCTGGCCCATAAGCCATAGTTTGAGGACCCCTGGTTTAGCCCCATTTTACAACCTTTCTAGCCAAAGTTGCTAAGTGAATCTGGCTTTCCCATTTACATTGCTTGCAAAATGTGATCACATGACTCCAGGACAACATGACCATCATAAATACATGCCACTTGCCAAGTGTCTGAATTTTATCAGGTAACCACAAAGATTCTGCAATGGTCATAGGTGTGAAAAATGATACATTTTTTCAGTGCAAGCAAACAGTCATTAAACAAATGGTCATAAGTCAAGGACTCTACCTATATTCCAATCAGGATCCACACAGTTTTAGTCCCAGTCCAAAATTAAAAACAAGGGAACTTCTTCCCTTTCACAACAAGAGGAGGTCATTGAAAAAACAGCTGCCCATCAAAATGCGGTGGAAAAGAAACAAAAGGCAGCTGCTGGAAATCCTGTTCCATTTATTATTGTCCCACCACATTGTGAGGAAAAGCCCTTTCTCAAGAGAAATGCTTACCCTCTCCTGTGTGAACTTCAAGCAGCTTCTCAGGAGGCTATAAATCTCCCTTGGGAAAGAGATTTTCTTCAAATTATGCACAGGTAATAATACAGGGAAGTGTCTTTGAAAGCACTGCTGTGCTCTGACCCCCTTTTTTCACTTTAAACCAGGGCCGTCCAACCATGGCATTTTAAAACTTGTGGACTTCAACTCCTAGAATTTTCCAGCCAGCATTCCTAGGAGTTGAAGTAAATACATCTTAAAGTTTCCAAAGTTAGACACCCCTGCTTTAAATCAAACCTGCCTGGAGCCTCGAGTTACATTTGTGAACAAGGCAGACATTTTTAATATGAAACTCCAAAAGAGTCCAATCAAAGAAAGGAATATAAACCTAATGTTTATTTATTTATTTTTCAATATCTATGGCCACCCATCCCAAACAAGTTTATATAATGCAAATAATCCTAACATAAAATTAAGCATAGGAGCTTCACACTCTTTGGGAGCGCCAAGAACCTTTCTACCTCCACTGGACTTCATCTTGATGATGTCGCTGCAGCTGCTGGGCACAGAAGGATGGAGGTAGCCGGAGCCGCACCGAGGTAGCCTGGCAGGCGAGCAAACGAGGATCAGACAGCCTGATCCTCCAGCGCTTGTTTGCTGGCTCGCCCGCCGGGCTGTCTCGGTGCCGCTCTGGCTACCTCTATCCTTCCACGCCCAACAGCTGCGATGACATCATGAAGATGAAGTCCAGCAGGAAGGAGGAGCCAATGTTGCGATGTCACAACATGCGTTCTCGATACTCTGAGACCGCCATTGACACTTTTGCCACTGGATGGTCCATTGGGACCTAAACCATCCCGCAAAGATGGTAATCAGGAAGACGAAGCCTTACTGGTCTCAGGGACATCACAAACTCCCTGATTGGCCCAAGGGAAGCGCTTCAAGTTGGTGGTAAACAAGCGCTTCAAGTTGGTGGCAAACCAGACTGATGAAGTTGCGATGGCTCCAGAAGGAAGGAAGTGAAAAGAGAAAGTGAGTCCATCTGATGAAGTATTTTTCTATTTTGCGAAAGACTGCCCAAAGAAATTTTTCTTTAAAGCCAAATTAGATCCTTAAGCAAAAGAATTAAGCAGCGAAATTAACTTATATTGGATTGCTTTTGAAAGCTTTTTTTTTCTTTGTAACTATACTTTGTGGATTGAAGTGCTTGCAATGTTTCCTGTTTCTCCTCTTAAAGTGAATGGATTGATTTTTTTCTTTTGCTTTTTCTTGCTTTATTTTTTGACTTCTGGATTAAAACCTTCCTTTTTATTTTAAAAATTCTTCCTATTACTTGTTATTAAATTTCACTAAAAAATTTTTAAGGAACTTTGTTTCCTATAAGCCAGAGATAAATATTAGAAAGTGAAAAGTAGCAACACTGCCACTCGGAGGTCAGAGGGTGGAGTTTTTGAAACAATGCATCTCTTCTCTTTCCTTCTTTGATTTCACTGACTTTGTAGCTGAAGGGTTTGCAACTTGTTTACAGAAACTGATAAAGAATCAAGGACGTGAATTGTTTTCACAGGTTTATTTGAGAACTATTTTGGCAGGGGAGAGAAAGGGTGGGGAAACAGAACTCTTCTCCTTTGAAGAGCATAAAAGAACTTGTATTCAAGTCAACCTAAAATAAAAAAAATAAAAGAGGCCTGGAAGGCTAGAGTGGCAGTTGCTATTAGTTTTTTTTCTTTCTTTCCTTCTTCTTTTTTGGAAACATGGATCAATACTCAGATGAGGAAACCTTAAAATTCCAAAATATCTTGGCTGGAATTCAAAATCTATTGGAAGGATATGGGAGAATTGAGAAGAAATTGGAAAGACTGGTCTTCCTCAAAGCAAAAGATGAAGGGATTGGAGCCCCAAAACTTAAAGGGGAGAATGAAAACATAGAAGATAAAGACAAGACAATAGATGAATTTATTAATGGAGGAAATGTGGGTGAAAGTGGAAAGAAGGGAATATGGAAAAGGGAATTCGACAAATCGGAGCTCTACCCCAGATTCCAAGATACAGAAGGAAAAAATGGTAATGATGATGGACTTAAGAAGGGAATTTTTTTTCAGAAGCACGATTGACAAAGAAAGTCAAGCTAATTTTAGTAACAGCTGGAAGGCAACGAGATTACCTGAGAGATCCTTCAAGCAACAAAGTGCAGAGATAAGTCTATAAAAACCTTATAAAGGAGATAAAAAGAAGACTGATACCACAATTGGCAAGAGAGATAAGACTGTTTTGTTACTGGAAAGATACAGGTTGACAATGAAAGTTGATAATAAAAAAATAGTTGATTTTGGTGATCAATAAGTAGAAATTTAGTAACGCTTAGATCGTTTTAGATTCTTATTAAAAGTTTATTCATTAACAAATAATTAACTATTATAACAATAATGAAATGATAATGATACAGCTTAATGATATATACATGTACTGGCAAACTAGTAAAAGAAATTTGGATATAAACTGCAAATTGCGATCTGGGAAAAAGACCTATACATTTTATTAACAAATTTTTATTTAGATCTTATCATAAAGGTGTAAGGTTTTTTTGGGGAGGGGGTCTGACAAGAGGAGCTGGGACATAAATAATAAATGATTTTTAGCCAATTATAATAACAACAAGGAAATGTCAATGGACATTGTTTAATAATATATACATGCTATGGTATTGGCAAAAGTAACTTGGATACAAATTCTAAACAGTGAGTTGAGGAGGAAAAGGGGGGAAAAGGTTTAGAAACTTTATTAATTGACTTGTACTTAGAAGATGTCGTAAAGGTGTAATGTTATTGGAGGATTTTTTGAAATAGCTAGTGAATGCCATTATGTGGTTGTGTCTTTAAGTATGAATGATTTGAGGTAAAAGTACGTTCAAATAATTGTAGTCAATGAGAATTGTGGTACATTGATAGTAAGATATATAAAGATTTTTGATTTAAAGTATATAATCTAATATGAACTATAAGTAATGACTGTGGAAGATATGCACAAAAGTTATCTGTAACCAATCGACACGCTTTCTACAAGATGTAATGAAGGATGATTCTTTTTTTGTGTTTTTGTTCAATTAAAATAAAAAAACTTAAAAAAAGATGAAGTCCAGCGGAGGCAAAAAGGTTCTCGGTGCTCCCGGATTTCATCTTGATGATGTCGCCACAGCTGCCGGGCATGGAAGGATGGAGGTAGCCAGAGCCATGCCAAGACAGCCCGGTGGGTGGGCGAGCGAGTGAGGGAGCAAGGATAAGGCAGCCTGAACCTCCCTTCCTCACTCGCCAGGAAGCGTGGAGAAGAGCATGAAGTCCAGTGGAGGCAGAAAAATTCTCAGTGCTCTGGGAAACCGTGAAAGTGACTGGGGAGTGCCGAGAACCTTCCTGCCTCTGCTGGACTTCAAGTTCTTCTCTGTGCGCTCCTCATGACTGCAATAGATGTCCAAAAGCAGCATTTGTGGCTAATGGAGTTTGGGTTTCCAGCCCAACAGCTCCCGCCGCTTCTGGACGTCTATAGCAGTTGTGAGGAGCATGCAAAATCCTGTGGAGGCAGGAAGGTTCTTGGTGCTCCTAAGTCACTTTCGCGGCTTCCCAGAGTGCGGAGGAGCATACGGGAAAGAGCATGGCGCTCTGGGAAGCCATGAAAGCAATTGGGGAGTGCCAAGAACCTTCCTACCTCCGCTGGACTTCACATGCTCCTTGTGACTGCAATAGACGTCTCTAAGGTGGGGGCTGTCGGACTGGAAGCCCCAAACCCCATTAGCCATAAAAGCCACTTCTGGATGTCTATTGCAGTCGTGAGGAGCACATGGAGAAGAATGTGAAGTCCAGCCGAGGTTCTCGGCACTCCAGAGAACCTTCCTGCCTCCACTGGTTGCCCCCTGTGCATGTGCCTCCTCCTTCTCTTCACTCCCTAAAGGCTCTTCTCCTCCTTACCAGAGCTCAGCAGGAGCCAGGCACAAGGCATGGGAGCAAAACCACACCTTGGAAAACTTCGCTGGGAAGAGAGGCGGGGAACTAGTGGGGGGCAGGGATGTCCTGGAATGCTCCCATGCTTTGCTGGTGGCCATGCCTCCTAGGCAAATTTGGGGAGGTCCTAGGAGGCCGGCTGTGCCGCACAACCTACTACCCGTGAGTGGCGATGGAATGGGCGGGGCAAGTGAGCAAGGGAGGCAGAGAAGGTGCTCCGTGACGAACCTCTTCTAACTGGCAGATTTCTGGAAGCTCTTCCACCGAACCGGTTAGAACCGGCAAGAACTCACTCCTGGTATTGATGCAGTATGTTATGCAAAGCCATAATCATTAAGATAACCAAATAAACATGGTTCCATTAGCTATAAATACATGTATTAAGTGAATGTAATCAATGAACGTTGCCAACACTGGAATACTCCTTAAATATTAGAAGGGCTCCTGGAAGAGACAAAGATCTTATTTTATTCTGTTTTTATCAGGCATTTCACATTTTTAAGACAGAACACAGCCATAATGTATGGCTTTCTTTAATGAAAACATAATTATGATTGTTTATAATTTAGATAAAGCATGGAGGTCCAATCTTTTTTCTTGTCTGGCTGCTTTGAGTGAAGAGGAATTGTCTTGGGCTGCATATAAATATAACATACTGTTAATGTATGTAAATATAGCTAACAATTACATAATAATGTTAAAAAATTATGATCTTCTGAGGCCACATTACTAGTTGTCCAAGACTGCATATGGCAGGTTGGACATTCCTGATATAAAGTATTGATATAAAGTATTAATTGATGTTATAGTAGATTATGGCAGGGATTCCCAAACGTTTGCTATGCTCAGACTCCCTGCATGATAAATTAACTTGTTCAATATCCCTATGAATAAAACTAAATAATACAAAAATAATAAAACTCCTGAGATTGGTGGACTGCTTTGACAGAAATATGACTCACACATTTAAACTTCTCACAAGACTCACTCTGTATTTTGCTTCCTTTAATTTGCAGAAGTGAGTTTTGAAGTTGAGGGGGATCAGCTTTAAACAAAATGTGTGAATCTCTCTTCTAAATTGCTTGTTACTGCTTGGGAAGCTTCAGCCCAACATTTCCGAATCCAGTTAATTGAATGCTGTGCTGTGGACCTGGTTAAAATGTTTATAGCATTTCTTTTAGAGGGATGGCCTTCACTAAAGGACACAACAGAATTAGATAGGTCAATTAATGCAACCTGTGGAAAAGGGTTTGGGCGCATGCCTGGATCTTGATTGAATCCTTATATTTCTCTAGGATTAAGCACCCTTTTCAGTTCTGACCCTTTCCAAACTATTTCAAATTATTTAAAGAATTTCAAAGCGGATCCTATCTACATTATCTACATTCCTTCTTCATAATATCATTTCTCTTTATCTGTCCTGACAGAGGTCCCCATACTGTATTTATTTATATCCTGCCTTTGTTATTTTTACAACTGAAGATAGTGAGGATACCTAATGCTGGGCTCTATTTTCTCCACAACATCGACCCAAGGAGGGTTGGGTTGAGGGACAGTGACTCAGCTAGCTGGCTTTCATTCCAAAGGTGGGACTGAAACTCACAATCTTCTGGTTTTTAGGCCAGCAGCATCTTAACCACTAGGCCAAACTTCTCTGCCTCCCCTCACGTGCCCATTTTTCTGTCTCCAATAAAAGTGAGAGATACAAAATTCAAACTAGAAATTCTCAATTTCTATAGTCCAGCTGCTTATTGATATGACTAGTTCAGTAGTGGGATTCAAATAATTTAACAACTGGTTCTCTGCCCTGATGATCAGCTGGGTAGGCGGGGATCAGTGATCATGTGACTGGGTAGGCGTGGCCAACTCAATGTCACTCAGGTTGATGGGCGCTTTGCCTTAGCTGTTACAATGTAACAAGGGTTAACTGGAGAGGCAGTTTCTGTAAGCAGGGTAATAAAGATTAGGCTAGAAACAACACCAGAATGTTTCCTTCCTGCCTTCTTTACAGGATTAGCTCTGTAAAGTGGGGCGGGGGAGGGGGACAGACAAAATGAGATTTCTTCCAACAACCGGTTCTCCGAACTGCTTAGAAAGTTAAGAACCGGTTCTCCGGGATAGGTGCGAACTGGCTGAATCCCACCACTGGACTAGTTATAAATCAACTGTTTACAACAGACAAACTAACAAGGTTCCTTGAGTTCCCACTGCATTTTTTAAAATAAAACTTCTCAGAATGTTCCCTGTCACTTCAGTTTACTTGTATTTTTTTCTGAACATGTGGTCTCACTTCTAAATAGAGCACTAGACTATAATACCTTATAGTTTGTATTTTCAAAAAATAATTTATCAATATATTGTTAGGACTCATGCTTTGAAGATAATTTGGAAAAAGTGCTTTGCACAAACACAAACCAGCACATTTTATTAAAAAAGCGCTGTGTGGTTTTTTCCAGGCTTTCATACAAGCTTAAAAATAAGTGGTAGCAGTACTTTAAAAGTTCAATTAACTTTAATGTGAGAAGTTCTTAAAAATAGCAACAACATTTTCAGGTATAAAGCACTTTTTCTGAATTAGTTTCAAAGGGTGCACAGCAGGCCCAAAACATTTGTTGTATTGAGTAGTTTTCATTGTGGCATGCATACTTATCATTACTTCTTAAAAGATAAATCAATCTAAAAATTAAAATTAGTATGGATTAGAGGCTATTGTGTATCAGAGGAATGTTGATGAGCATATTGGGCCTGATGGGCCCTGAGGGGCTATTTGTTAAAGGTGTGTGTGTGAGTATGTGTGTGCCTGTGTTTATCTATTTATTTGCTAAACTTATTTGTTACCTAGCCTGCTGTAGAGCTCCTCTAGCAACTTACAACAATAAAAAGGAAGAAATGAAAAGAATGTAAGCAGAACAGAAATAAAATAATAATACAATAAAATAAACAATGAAAAAGAACACAGCAAGAACACATCAATATGTTTGATAACCAAAAGGATGAACAAGATATACTTGTCAATACTCTGTATGTGCTCAAAAGAAGATATGAATGGTTTATATACATACTATGCATTTTTGGGTATTGTATGTGGAGAATATGCATGTAGAAATTATTTAAATAAGTGTAAAAATATATGTATTAATTGCTTTTAATGGTTTAAATAAGGTTGTTATCCATGTGGAGAATAGTAACCGGGTAGAACTAAAATTACAGCAGTCCATAAATAAATAATAAATCAGCCCTATTGTAAAATTAGTTAACCCTGTAACTCAGAAGGAATGGCTAAAGAAAGAGGATTAAGTAGGGATTGGAATCTGGATCTAGCCATTTGGCTCTCAATATTAATCCCATAGGCCTAGGACCAGTTAAGAAATGGCTCAGAGTAGGGTGTCTCCCTCCTCCCCACCCCCATCTTGAAGGTACACCATGTTTAGGATTTGACATCATTGGAATCAGCACTTGGGAATGAAAGTGGGAAATGTGGGAAAAGCAGGTGCTCTTTCTGAGTTTGAACAACTAAAGGATACCCATCTTGAATGGTGCCCCTGGCATATTTAATTCTTGCCTTTTTAATTGACATCAAAGGCAGGTACTCTCATTGATCTATAAACAATTTTTTTGAATCCGTAGGGTTTAAATATGTATTATTAACAAAAATCAAGCAAAAATGGTTGACAAGCTAATCTTTTGTTTACTAATGTAGTCTCTCCCGTTCCCAAGCCTGTTCCATTCTTCCATTGAAATTGTTTGTGTAAATGGCTTCTGAAAGAAGAGTAATACATTGAATGAAAGCCAAAGCATAATTTTTCTCAGATAAACTACACAGTAGTTAAGAGTTTTCTAGTACAGTGACCTCTATGAGGCACTATATTACCAATTTTCTCCTTGCTGGGAATTGTTAAGCACAGATAGCCTTACTTTTTTTTTCTCTAGGGTTCAAACCCTCTACAAGGATTGAGCTTGTAGACCTTGTACTTTAGTACAGGTGATTCTCATTTAGTAACTGCCTCATACAGCAACCATTTGTGTTTACAAAAATAATCAAAAAGCAACTTTATGACCAATCCTCAGCTTCACTTAGCAATTACTTCATTTAACTAAGTTATTGGTACTAATTCCAGGCACTACTTAAACCTGGACTGCGTGTATATTAGTTTTAGGAGTTGTCCAAGTCTGGTGCTTAGCAGTGGCAGGAAGAACTATCTAGAAAGATTTTTAAAACGGGGATCCATAGAGTTCTTGCTATTTTCCATCTTTGCTTTGTGGCAATCTGCTGGGATGACAGCTGCTAGATGTCAGTGTTACATATGAAAAAAAAATATTTCTACTTGTATTTTAATGCTTCCATTCAGAGCATGTTCTTAAATAATATTCTTAAAAATATTTGTGCTAATAATAACAATAAATCTGTTACATCTAAAAGCAAAAATACAATGAAGCTATTTAATTGCCTGATGTATAGTGGAACAATATAATGTAAAATGTCATTACTCTGTTCTCTCTGCTGAAGTAATTTGTATGCTCTGCCTGGTTTGCTGTTGACAGCAGAACAAAGGATTCCTTGCAAGGAGGTCTGTACTACTTAATGTAATCCTTTAATAAAGGTGCTGAGGTCTTGGGAATGTGACAAAAACCGATTCAAGGCGGTCAATGTCAAATCTGGGGTGGCCCACATCAGAAATCAGAAAAATGTCCAAACTGGAATTTTGGTCTCCTTCTACTCCTCTTTCCTGGGAATAGGTGGCTAAGGATGGTGCAGAAAGACAGGCAGGTCAAAGTGATGGATTGAAACTTTCATTTCAGTAGCAGACAAAAGCAGGTTTTTCCCACTAGGGAATGCCTGGATAATTAGCAGAGGCTCTTAAGCACTTTTAATTAAACACAGAATTTTTCTGATCCATCTGCTTTTGTCACAGATTTGCTCATGAGTCAGATCACTAGAGTGGAAGCAGAAGGAGAATCTGCATCTTTTAATTATTTCTTTCAGAAGAAAACAAACAAACAACCCCAGAATCCAAATCCTCTCTATGCTTACCTGGGGCTGGAAGCACTCTTCATAGTTCAGATATTTTGATTTTATTTTTCGGTACAAATGGTCTCTGCTGAAATAAATGAATTAAGAATGAAAAGAACTAAAATGTATACAAAAAGAATATTTTATTCCTTTTAGCTCCTGGGTCTGTATGAATATAGGATTAGAGGCAAGAGTTTGTAAGCTGTTGTAAGACAGGCTGCAACAATCCTCAGATTGCTTTGAACAAAATTCATGGAGGATAGATTAATCAGTGACTGCCAGCCATAGCAGCTATGACCTTTATTTATTGGTAGACTTTTGCAGGTTAAGGATGTAATAGGTGGCAGAAGTGAATACAGGAATACAGGAAAGGCGGGCTCTCAACAAAGAACCAGCTAGAGCGGTGGTCGCCAACTGGTGGTCCGTGAGAAAATTTATTTGCATTTTCTATATTGCACTAAATTAGGAGTCCTCAAACTATGGCCCCTGGGCCAGATACGGGCAATGAATGTTTGCGTTGCTGCAGAGAGTCTCCCCTTTCGGGGTGTTTTTGTGCTGGTTGGAGGGGGAAGAAAAATCTCAACTTGGGGTCTGCTTCAGCCTCCTGGTGCAGAGCTTTGGGTGAAGGCTAAGGGAAGCGCTGCTGCTAGCAAACAGCCGGAGGGCTGGTAGGACTGTATCATGGTCTGGAACTGGCTGACCATCTCAGCCCACTGGGCATCCAGGCACTGGTACCTAGCCTTGCATTAGCGCAGGTCTTCCCTCTGCTTATGCTCATAGTATTCAATGAGGTGCTTCTGCTGAGCCTCCTTCTCGGTCAGATCCAATTTCAACTGAACTTTTTTTGACAACTCTTTCTCATGGTGGCTGTTTAGCTCCAACAACTGCTTCCTGTTGGAGCCCTAAGGAGCCCAAGCGGGCAGGCAAAGAGTGGCTAGAAGGGAAGGGGCGAGTACAGTTTGGTGAGTGGACCCTCAACATGAGTGACATCAAGTTAGCCACACCCATTCAGTCACTTGACCACCTAGTCACACTCACCCAGCTAGTCATTAGGCAGATTATATTAGCGGTCCACAGGATTTAAAATTATGAATTTAGTGATGCCTGAGATCGAAAAGATTGGGAACCCTTGAGCTAGAAGTCATCCTCACTGCTCCATGGTTATAAATTTACGTGGAAAGAATGATGGGTGGCTAGGTAGCAATTTTAACTCCCCGCAATGCCCCAAAACATAGCAATTCTTTGCTCCAGAACACTGTGGGAAATTTAGAATGAAGATTTCCTAAAGACAGAGTTCCAATATGGAAGTAGCAGAAGTGTGTCCTGCCTTCATTCAGGCATGGGTGAAAGTTAAAAAGAAAAAGCTGGGGATTCTTGTTTTCTGCAAAGTTCACCACAGTATGATTCAAATGTAAAACGTATGTCTGGTTTTCTTCTACTATCGAGGAGCCATGGAGGATGGCCAAAGAGAAGATTGAGAAGATTCTGTTCTTCCCTAGTAAAGGAAATACAAAGATGAAAGCAGTGTTTGCTCACGATGTGTTGAATATTCTAGCTCCTATTATCTTCCCCCTGGTCTATTTCTGATGTGTGTTTAGCTGATCTCCATCAATGAGAAACCACTCTTGTCTAGCTCTTTGAAGCAGGACTGTCACTATACTAACACGTTCTAATGTGACCTTTGCGTTTTCTATTTTTATCGGGATGCTTTTTCATTATCTTAAATGATGGAAATTGCTATGGTAACCCTTCTAGGCATCATGCCCACAACTTTGTATATACCTTACAAGACCAGAACTCTGTGGGATTAAACCTTGGCATCTTGTAATACTGTTTCCAACATTCAGCTAAGCCCAAAAATATCTCTATCCTTTATTTTTGCACTCATCGCCCATTTGAATATGAACATGGCAATCAAAGTATGGTTTTCATAGGACAGCAAGAAGGACTGTGGTGGATATCAATATGTTTCTTGCCATCTCTTTAGGTGGCTACAAGATACTTAGTTCTGCTTAGTCTTTGCTTCAGCACTGTTTTCCTGGCTTATTTATTTACTTTTTATTTATTAATTAATCATGTTTATTTGGCTTCCTATCTCATAAAAAGGATGCGGTGGCTCAGTGGCTAAGATGCTGAACTTGTTGATCAGAAAGGTCAGCACTTTGGCGGTTCAAATCCCTAGCGCTGCATAACGGAATGAGCTCCCGTTACTTGTCCCAGCTTCTGCCAACCTAGCACTTTGAAAGCATGTAAAAATGCAAGTAGAAAAATAGGAACCAACTTTGGTGGGAAGGTAACAGCATTCTGTGCACCTTCGGCGTTTAGCCATGCCATTCACATGACCAGGGAGAGTCTTCAGACAGAGTTGGCTCTTCAGCTTTGAAATGGAGATGAGCACCACCCCCTAGAGTCAGGAATGACTAGCATATATGTGCGAGGGGAATCTTTACCATCTCACAAAAAGCAACTCTGGGCAGTATACAGCTATTGAACAGAACAACAGATACATAAAACACCACAATCATCAAGTAAAACACAATCATCAAACAAGTATAAAAAGTCATTAAAATTTTGAATATCAATCAAAATTAGAAATGTAGAAACCACAGAGAGAGAATAAAAATGCCGACCATAGTGAAGCTATCTAAGAAAGTCACAGTTTGCATGGGACCCTCAGGCCTGGTGACATAACCAGATTGATAGCAGGGATGGAGGTAATCTGACTGACGGGGTGGAAGGGAGAGAATAAAGCAGGCACTATAGCAGGGAAGGCCCACCTCCTGGGATATGCCAAATTGGAGTCACAACATGCCTTCTCTGCCAAATCTAATGTGACAGGCTAATGTAATTGGGGAGAGATCAGATCAGATAATCTGATCCCATGCCATATATTGTATATGCACACATGCACACATGCATGCGCACACACACACACACAAACATCATTGCTGTTGACCAAAAAGATTGAGATAACAGTCTGGCACAAATGTTTCTGTTAGAGAGTGCTTTTTCAGGGCAAAATGGAAGGATGCAGGTGCAAGATTAACTCTCCTCTCCCATATTGCATTAATTGAAGATAAGACTTAAAGGGTAAAAGCCCAGGAATTTCTCAGGGTGAGAAGGAAGAGAAACACAGCATCTTCCCAAAATCTATGTGCATATTTCTCCAACCGCAAGCAGATTCTATGATTTCTAAGAAAGCAACATAAAAAGTCACGGTGGGTCATGCTAATGAGTTGCATTACCCATAGTAGGAAGGATTCATGGAACATTAGACATCATTGGACAGCATTGTTGCAGACAAATGCTGGCAAACAGATTCTGTCCAATAAAATATCTTCAGAAAAAAGAAAGCTCATGAGATCACTCACTTGCACTTTGAACAGCTGTTCCTTGTAAGTAGATTGCAGGAACTGAGACTTTTGCAGTTGATTTATGAATTGAGTGGCAAGGAAGGAAGGAAGGAAGGAAGGAAGGAAGGAAGGAAGGAAGGAAGGAAGGAAGGAAGGAAGGAAGGGATTTAGTTACCGTGTTTTGTGTATAAATTCCCAATTAAAATCAGAACTTGTAGTGACTGTGCATGGTAGATTTATTGGGATAGATTTTAATTTGCAGGGACTAAGATTTCGATAATGGGAATTTATTCCCCAGATGAATACGAAGTATAGTCTTATAAAGTACTTATTGAGAGATTAATAGGCTTTTTTTAAAAAAAAAATAAAAATTAGTATTTCATGGAGACTCAGAATGGAGTGATCTCCCCACAATTGAACAAAATCTCAGAAAAATATTAAAACCACTCAAGGGAAATTACCAGGTTTTATATGATTTTTTTTTTACACTTTAGGGCTGGTTGATATATGGAGACAGAAAATGGCAATTCAAGATATTGTACCTACGTTTTTGAAAGACACAGGTCCTTTTTGAAAAGATAGACATGATTTGGATTACAAAGAACTTGGTTAGCAAGATTTCTAAAACAGCTATCGCCAAAGACTTTTGAATCATAATCCTATGATTTTGTTTATAAAAGAAAATCTATTTTTAGATGAAATTCAAATGAAGTGTTGCTACAGAAAGAAGCGGGGGGAGGGTTGTAAAAAGAAATTAAAAAATGAAAGTAGTTTAAGGAAAGGCACATTTAAAAATGGTTTGAAGTGCAAATAAAGTTTTCATTAGAGGTTATTTTATACAACATTGTAGTGAACTTCAACTTAGAGAACACAAGCTGTTTTGGATAAAATAAAAAGAAAAGAAAAAGAATTAAAAACATTGTCATAGAAGAATTTCTCAATAAATTAAACTTAAATCGGGTAATGGAAAGGCACACTCAGGCTAAAGGCAATAACAGCTCTTTATTGTAACAGAACAAGTATGTACAATTCAGCGAAGTTTCAGTCTGACAGCAGCCTTTTTATAGGGAGTTGTCAGACCCTTCGACCAATGAGATTAAACCTCTGTTCCTGCTGGGACAGAGGACCTTGGTGGAAACCATTATAATAGTTGCGAGTATCTAACACCCCTCTCCTCTTAGATGGAATCATCCTACTGGTAACGTAATCACGCAGGTAGGCGGGATTTTTGGTAGCTCTGCCAGACCTGTGGAGTTCAGACAGAGGGTGTTTTTTGGACAGGTCTGACGTAACTGTTTGCTCTGCACCTTTGCTTGGAACCTTTCACAGGCCGCGGCTGGAGTTTCTAGAGCCGGTTCGCTCGGAGCTCACTGTGGGCCTGCAACACAAGTATCACAGTGTCTTCGGGTTTGAGCTGGCTGTGGAATGAGTGACTTTGTGCTCCTTTTGGATAGGGTTTTGTTTAACTCAAGCAGGAGTTACCTTTGGCTGCCTAAAAGTGGAGTTGGAGAGGTGGCCACGGAGTTGGTCAATGTGCCTTCTCCAATTCTGATCGTCCTCGAGCTCTATGAGATAAGAGCGAGGGCCAGTGATGCTTATCACTGTGGCAGGAATCCACAGAGTTCCCCCGGTGTAGTTGTGGGTGTAAACTGAATCCCCTAGGCTAAAATTCTGAATTTCGCTTGTGGAGTCTGGGGGCGATGTGGCAGAATAATTTGGGTGTAGCTGGTCTAAGTGGGACCTTAGCTCAGAGGGGCTTCTCCCTGTAGTGGTACTTGGCATGATGTGTTGAATTAGAAGATAATGGTTAACCCATGTTTGCTAATCTCCCAGGCCCATCCTGGATAGGGCCTCTTTTGCAGATCTCACCATTCTCTCTGCCTGACCATTGGAGGCTGGATGGAATGGCATGACCAGGGCATGTCTGATTCCCTGTGCTGCTATAAGGTCTCGAATTGACATGAATTGGGGCCCGTTGTCAGAGACCAGGACATTGGACAGGCCGTGTGTGGAGAAAAGTCTCCGTAGTACCTTGATGACCGCCTCTGCTGTAATGGAGGTCATGAGGACTACCTCTAGCCACTTCGAGTAGGTGACCACAACTACTAGGAATATCTGGCCATGAACTGGCCACAAAAACAATGTGCACCCTAGACCATGGTGCTTGAGGTGGCTCCCACTCCTTAGTGGGCGCCTCTGGGGGAGCTGGTCTGGACTCCTGGCATGGTGTGAAGGTAGCCACCCATTCTTCGATCTCCCTGTCCATGTTAGGCCACCACACGTAACTCCTGGACAAAGACTTCATCTTGACAATTCCAGGATGCCCTACATGTAAAACCTCTAATACTGCAACACGCAGTTTGGGTGGAACAACAACCCGGTCCCCCCACAGCAAACAGCCATTAATGACAGACAATTCATCTCTCTTACAATAATACATTTTGAAATCAGACCCAACATGCCCCTTGGGCCACCCTCTCCACACCCAGTTCAAAATTTGTTTGATGGTGGAGTCTTTTGCAGAGTGGTGGGCAATGTCACTAGACGAGACAGGACCAGTCTCTAAGCAGTCAATAAGAAGGACTGGCATCTTGGGGGTAGGGCCTGCAAGAAGTTCTGGCAGCGGGCAGTGACTCAAGGCATTGGCATGCCCCAAGTGGAGCCAGGTTGGTGGATGAGATGATAGGTGTAGGCTGCTAGGAAAATAGTCCAACTGGTCATCCGTGGCGATAATGACACAGGAGTAGGAAGGTCCCCAGCCAGCAAGCCGAATAGCGGTTTGTGGTCCATAATTAGTTCAAAATCACGGCTGTAGAGGTACTCATGGAACCTTTTTACCCTGGCCATGCAGCCAAAGCCTCACGGTCCAGCTGACTGTAGTTCCACTCGGCAGCGGACAAGGTTCTTGAGTAATAGGCTATGGGAGCCTTGGTTCCATTGGGCATGTGGTGGCTGAGGATGGCTCCGACGCCAAACAGGGAAGCTTCACAAGTCAACACCAGTGGCAGGGTCTGACTGTACTGCACCAGGAATGTGTCTGTTGACAGAAGTCTTTTTACCACGGCAAATGCAGCTGCCTCGGCTCTGCCCCAGGACCACTTCACATTCTTCGCCAGGAGATGATGTAAGGGTTCAGCAATGGTGGCTTTCCATTTAAGAAAGATGCTGTAGAAATTAAGGAGCCTGAGGAACACCTGCAGCTCAGTTTGATTACGAAGTGTAGGGGCATCCTGGATTGCTTGAATTTTTTTAGTAGTTGGTGAATCCCAGAGCCCTAAGAATTTAATCCTTGGCACATTAATTTGGCATTTTTCTTTTTTGAGACTTGAGGCCTTTGTTTCTAATTCTGGTCAAAACAGTTCATAAATGTTTGAAAAGTTGCACCTCATTTGCAGCCGATACCAAGATGTCATCAAAATAGGGGACGACTCCTGGAATCCCCTGCAAAAGCCGTTCCATGACACTTTGAAACAGTCCAGGGGCGAAACTAACTGCAAATTACAGGCAGTGACATTTGAATGCACCCCTGTGTGTCACAATGGTTTGGACTGCCACAGTAGCACCATATACAGGCAATTGTTGGTATGTCTGCACCATGTCCAATTTAGCAAATACTTTGCCGGGGCCTAAAAAATGTAATAAATGCTGTACAATGGTACAGGGTAAGCGCTTTGTTGTAATGCTTTATTGATTGTGCATTTGTATTCCATGAGATGCAGACAGACCCATCAGATTTGACAAGTGTCATTACAGGAGTCTCCCACCATGCGTGATCAACTGGGTCTAGGATTCCCTGGCCTCTGAGCTTGTCAATTTCCAGATCAATTTTGGGGTGGAGAGCATACTCTCCTGGGTTTTAGCCTTATGGGGGCTATGTTGGGGTCCAAATTAAAAGAGATTGGAGTCCCCACATATTTATCCAGACCGGTGCCGAAGATGTCCTCTAACTCATTAAAAATAGCTTCGGTGCTCTCGACTTTCAAGGTGTTGATACTGGTCACTTCTAGGCCTAGGGCTTCAAACCAATCAAGTGCCAGGAGGCTATGCAGGTCTCTACTGACCATCGTCATTGGGAGCTTGCCACTGTAGTTTTTCAATTGCACCCAGAAGGTGCCCTGGCCCATGATGGGGACTCAGTTCCCCTGGTAATCGCGACGGCGGATGTCAGGGGCGCATAGATGCTGCTTCTTCAGGCTAGGGATTGCCCGCTTGAGTGTAGATCATGGCATGATGGTCAGCAATGACTCCGTGTTGATCTCCATCTTGCATGGAGAGCCCTCGATGAGAACTGTGGCCTTCAGCTTTTTTGGCTGCCTAGTGCGGACTTGGCCAATTGAGGTGTGATAGGTGACTCTGGTGTCGCCCTCTGAGTGCCGTGATGACAGATGCCATACCCCTTGGTTGGGCTAATGCTGGTGGTTAGGTCGGCTTCTGGGCTGCCAGGTAGTCGTGGGATGCTCGCTTCTGCAAACCTTGGCGATGTGCCCCTTTCACTCGCAGTTCTGGAAGACAGCGTCGTGGAAATGGCAAGATGATCTAGCATGGTTTCCTCCGCAGCTTGTGCAAGGCAGGAAACGCGGTTTGAATTTGCACGCTGGCGTGGCTACTGCGCATGTGGCAGCTGTCATCTTCATCTTCTGAGCTCTCAGCCTCTGCAGCCTCACAATGTACGTGTGTGTTCTTTCGCGCGTCTTGTGGAGTGCTTTGGCACTGCAGGGTTTCTGTAGACTTAACGGCCGATTCAGATGTCCTGGCTTTGTCCAAGGCAATTTGTAGAGTGAGGTTAGATTTGGCCAGTAACCTTCTCTGTAAATTAATGTCCTGCACACCACATATGATGCGATCTAGTATAAGTTGGTCTAGGTCTCAGAACTTGCAGTACGCCGCGGCCTTCCGTAGCACCACAATGTACTCATTGATTGATTCGCCTTCCTTCTGATTACAAATATTAAATTCGTGCTGGAAGACGTGCTTAGACGGCTTGGGAGCGTAGTGTGTCCTCAGCGTCTGTTGGAGCACTGACCAAGTGACCGATTGTAGCGATGTTGGCTCAGAGAGGTCTTTGGCTGTTTTGAACACTTCCCGTCCACAGTAACCAAGGTACATGTTCTTCTTGCGGCCTTCAGAAAGGCCCATGAGGTCGTTGGCTTTGAGGAAGCAGTCGAACCTCAGCATATATGAGTCCCAGTGCTCGGTGACTGGGTCGTACATAGTCGGTGGGGCCTGCATGGCCATCTTGTGTTGTGAGGGTGTTTTGAGTTTGTCGCTCAAAAATCACTGCTCGAAGCTGCGCTGAGCTCCGGGCTGCCTTTACTTGTTGGATTGCTACGCTCTTTTTGGTTCACCTAGTTGCCTTCCAATCCCACCTTCGTCACCACTGTTAGATCGGGTAATGGAAAGACACACTCAGGCTAAAGGCAACAACAGCTCTTTATTGTAACAGAACAAGTATGTACAATCCAGTGAAGGTTCAGTCTGATAGCAGCCCTTTTATTGGGAGCTGTCAGACCCTTTGACCACTGGAACAGAGGACCTTGGTGGAAACCATTGTAACAGTTGCTAGTATATAACATTTGCAATGACAATTACTGATATTAACAGTAAGATAAATGGAACCAGAAATGAATTATATAAGAAAAACTTAGTTTATATCAGCTAGCATATAAATTAAGAAAAGAAAAAAATAAAGAAAATGATATTGAAATTACAAGAGGGGAATACTGTATTAATGGAAATGTGATTATACAAAAATATTACTCCATTTTCAATAAAAAAGCAACAGAAAATAAATGAATATCTACAATTACAATTACAGAGGAACAGATTATGAATGAACCTATAACAATAAGGGAAAATTCTGAAACTGTAAAATATTAAACTAGGAAAAGTGCCTGAGCCAGATCAGGTTCCTATTATAAATATTTTGACAATGAACTTTTATAACCTTTATGAAACAGAATAAACTCTATCCTAAAGAGAGGAAAGATCTCACAGAGTTGGAACAAGGCCAATATCTTTCTAGCTTTAATACCTAAAAAGAGACAAGACTTTAACAAGAAATTATAGTCTGGTCGCATTTACTGAAAAATGACTTCAGGTTTTTCACAACAATTCTAGCTAATAGACTCGCCATAAATTTGCAAAAATTTATTCATGAGGATCAATTTGTGTTTTAACTAAAAGACAATTAAAGAACAATGTTAGAAATGGGTTGGCCATTTTGGAATATTTGGAGCAAAAAAAAAAAGCCTCATTATTTTTCTTAGATGCAGAGAAGGGCTCTGACAATTTGAAATGGGCTTTCTTGTTCAAAATTTTGGAAGACAAGATAACTTTATAACATAGGTAATATTGGGTTACTCTTTTTAGGCCTGGTTTGGTTTGGATGAAAGAGAGGGTGTTGGTGAGAAATAAAAGAGTTTTGGAATTAGAAGAACTTAACCTGACAATTGGGTGTTTGTGGATGTATGTGGTATGGTAAAATCAAGGTTAATGTGAATTTTAAAAATCATTTTGTTAAACATGCCATATTAAAAATATAGAATAGATAAAAACTCAGATTGTATCTGAAAATACCTTTGTGGCTCTTAGCATAACATGCATTTTATAGATGAGAATTTATTTACTTATTTATTTTATTTAACATGTGGTGTATAAATAAAAAATAACAGACAAACACAAATGGCTAATTTATTGTAAGATATTTTTGTCAAGAGGATTTTAAAATAAAACTAAAATTATAAGAACTGATAACAGAGGTTGTTTAAAATTATTAATAAGATTTAAAGTGAACAAAATAATGTATAGTTTTGAAGACTGAGTTTCAAACAGAACTGTGTATCAGTAATGAATATGGAATTGCTAAAAAGTATACACTTTTATTGAACTTTAAAACAATAGAGGAAGTGACACAATGTATGAGAAAATGGGCTAAAATGTTGGTTATAATTAAGGTGACCAGATTTTCAGATTGGTAAAGAGAGACACCATTGACCGCGGGGGTGGGGGTGGGTTGATTAAAAATTTTATATTTTGTCAAAAGGTCACAAAAGGCGATTACATGATCCCAGGACACTGAAACCATCATAAATATGAATCTGTTGCCAAACATCAAAATTTTGATCATGTGACCATGAGGATGCTGCAACGGTCGCTAAGTGTGAAAATGGTCGCTGTGTGAAAAATGGTCATCAGTCACTTTTTTCAATGCCATTGTAACTTTGGTCACTATACCACCTTTCTTGCCACAGTTCTTAAGTGAATCTTAAGTGAAGATGTTATATCTTAAGTGAATCTTAAGTCTTAAGTGAAGATGTTATACAGTAGAACCTCTGGTCATGAATGCTTCTGACCAAAATATTCACATTCTCTCTCCCCCCACTTCCGCTGCTGATTTCCTCTTCTGCACTATTTTTTTTGTAAGCGCCATACTGGACATACTCCTGGAGACTCACAGCCTCCATAAATTTACCACTGGGCCAAAGGTGAGTCCCTACATTTTGTCTTTGTAGGTTTCTCAGTTTAAGAACACAGCATAGAAATGGAATCTCTTCTGTCTTAAAGCTCTAAGTTAGTTAAAACCAGCTACCTCCTTTCTCTTAACATTTGAAGATTCTGCTGTCATGTATATGAATTTAGCCAGGCAGAGTTCTCTCCACTGTGCATCCTGCTCTAAAATCAACCGATGGAGCAAACTCACAAATGCATGGGAAATGTGAAGAACAGTTTCTGTTTTTCTCCCCAGACTTTTTGTTTTGTTTTGCTAGCTTCCCATAGAGAGCAATAGAGAATTATTTGAATGAGGACAAGAGACACTCAAGAATCAAGAAATGGGGAAAACAGAAAAGAGAGCCTGCTCCCAGCTAGCTAAGAGAGGAGAAGACCAGCCTGGTTTCTAACCTTTGTCCAGCAACCAAAGCCCCATGTGGTGCTCCCAAATAGCCTTTGTTCAGAGCACCTTTATTCGATTCCCATCCTCTCCAGCGCAGCAATTTATTAGAAATGATGATGAGAGGACCTGTAATCCAGCACATCTGGAGGACACTGAGCAGGGAGCAGATGCCCTGAAAAGGCATTTAGAGGTGGGGGAGGGAGGGGTTAGGTTAAAGAAGGGAAATGGGAAGGAAACCAAGGCTTTAGCCCCAAGTCAGTGGCTGGTCAATCCACGAGGGTACATTCCTGGCGGAGGGAGCTTTGAATTAAGTTTGCTGAGAATGGTGGGCTACTTCCGATGTTTAAAACACTCAGCCTCAAACTTGACCAGGCGACCACAACCCCCACCCCACCCCTCTCTCTCTCTCGTACAAGAGTTCTCACCTGCGTCCTCTGGTCTGGCAACCTACCTGGTGAACAGGACAATGCCCTGCTCCAGGGGGCTGTTGCTCACTTTCTGCCAGCTCTCCCGGATCAGCTTCTGATCTGTGCTGGAAAGTCCGTCGTGCTCCATTTTTCTCCCAGAGCGAAGTGCCAAAGGGGAGCAGCAGCGCTGTTTCGAGAGAAAGCTCTGCTCGCTGCTCGAAGGCTCGGGCTGCCCCTGGAGGAACAGGTGGCCCGGATCCAGATCCCCGAGCAAATAATAAACAAATCCACACGCGGGGCTCGACGGAGCTTTGAAAGCCGCTTTCTCACCCGAAGCTTCCATTCACATCCTGGAACAGCTTGGCTCCTTTCTTTTTCTTTTTAGGGCGCCCCTCCGTTGAGAGGAGGAGGAGGAGAGGCTCCAACTCTGCCAGAGAAGGAGCCCAAGCGCTCCGGGGAAACGCGGCAAGCCAGCACTGCAAAGTCATGCCGGCACTTTAGCGTGCCCCTCGGCCACCATTCAGCGAAACAAGCTCTGGTGGAAGCGAGACAGTGTGCAAAATGTTCAGTGCCTAACTAAGTGCAGGTAAAGAGTGCAAAAATCCTTTGCTAGAGCGGCGGTCTGGTGCAGCCTTTTGTCTTTCAGTAAGAAGGATCTTCCAAAGACAGAACACCCTGAGTCATTGGCGTACAGGTTTGGGATAGTGTTCACATCCTAACATTCAAATGAAGGCCGCTTCTATGGAGATTGGCTTTGGGGGAAGGAGGAGGTGTGCCCCCTGAGGACTGACAGAATCCTTTCTCCATTCCACCCGCTAGCTAAGCTGCAAAATCTCTCTCTCTGCAAGGATCAAAAGCCAGCAGATAAAAGCGAAATTTTCATTTCCAGCTTCCAGCATGTACAAAAGCCCACCTACTTTCCGTAAAGGCTGGTTTCTGTCATTTGAGTTCTGCATCTCATAATTTTTCACATGTCATTTATTGTCTCTATATGAATGACATGTCATTCTTTCTGCTTCTCCGGCCCATCTCTCTGTAGCCTCTGTAGACATAGTGTTGATCTATGGACTGAGCTATAAAGTGACTCGGTACATTTCCTTTTTAATTCCTCTCTCCAGTCTCCCACAGTGACCACTCGGTCCGTGGCAGATGCAGTTCCTGCAAAATCTCTCTCTCTGCAAGGATCAAAAGCCAGCAGATAAAAGCGATAGCCGAGGACAAATCCTGCCCCCCTTTAGAGAAGTTGGAAGGCGATAGGGCAGGACCTAGAGAATTGGTCCCAAGCAGAAGGTTGGGCTGCTGGCGAAAGGATCTTGAGAAAACCTGATTTGAAAATCAAATAAATTAGGGGGTCCCCCCTTCCAGCCGTGTGTGTAGGGGGAAGACGCTGAATTTGGGGTGTTGGCTTTGGAACTGTGTGTGCATGTGTTCTCTTGTAAAGAGAAAAGAACAAAAGAGCCTTTGCACCTTCTCCCCATCTTGTTTAAGGTTTCCTAGGTTCTAAACTGCTGGCATGACTTTGAAGTGCTGGATTGCCTTCCGCTCGGGCCGACGTGGAAGGCAAGCGGCAAGCCAGCACTTCAAAGTCATGCTGGTACTTTAGCGTGCCAGCAGGCAGGGCTGGAGCGAGCGAGCGTGCTCCGTCCTGGTGGATGCATGAGCAGAGCACTTTTCCAGCGCTCCTGTGCCTGGAGAGCTCCGTCTGCATATGAGCCCGGGATCCGCCGCTTGCGCTCCCTTGCTCCACCCTGCCACCCGCCTTCCCTATCTAGGGGCTCCTCCAGCAGAAGTAGCAGAGTTGTGTCGAGCGCCGCTCTGCCTTCCTCCGCGCTCTTCCCGCCCAGACGCCCAAAGCCTCCCAGCCTGCCCAGCCCGGGGTGAGTCAGCTGCAGTGCAGCAGGAGGCGATCCCACCATCATCCGCCCGCTCACTCGCCCCGCCCATCACTTACTCTGAGTTCGGAGAAGAAGTGGCGGCCCCAGGTGGCTCTTTTCATGGAGGCTTTCCCATGGCTTGTTCGGAAGTGGGGCTGGAAAGGCGAGCTCGCTCCCCCACCCATCCACCTGCTCACTCGCTACGCTACCCTGCCCACGCGAGCGGCAGCAGATGGGTGGGGGAGCGAGTCAAAGAAGGCGCCAAAATTAAGCGGGATCTTTTGGAAATGGCCCGGGACGCGGGAAAAGTTATGAGAAGGCGTGCCTGTCCCACCAAATGCAGGACGTCTGGTCACCCTAGTTATAATATACAATGGAAAAATACGTACTGAAAAGATTAAAACATATATATAACGTATAACACTATGTTATAATCCTAAAAGAATTTTTATAAAATGTTTTGGTATGTCTCCAGAAAAATTGTCTAGAATGTCTAGAATGTATAAAGTTCAAATTTATGTTAGAATTGTAAACAAGAAGAAGGAACATTTGATCATGTCTGTTGCTTATGTCAAAAAGCTAGAAAAGTCTGGATTCAAAGGCATATATTTTGATTCAGAAGATTTTAAGGTTTAATGTACAACTGAAATTATAAGTTTTGCTTTTGAGATTGACAGATGGAAAAAAGTCACGGAGCCTAATTTTTATATGTGATAACTGCAGCAAAATTGTTGCATGCACATATAGAAAGCTTTGGACCTATTAACAATGGAGAAATGACTGATGAAGATGATGGAACTTCTTGATATGGCTAAGTTGATTTCTTTGATCAGAAAAAAAGACAATTATCCATATTTATTACTGACTGAAACCCTTCTAGAGACTTTTTGTATGAAATGGAAAGAAAAAAGAATTTATGGTTTTAAAGATTACACAGGATAGATTATAGTAAGAAAAGAGTTATGTTGTAATGATAGAGTAAGAGTTACATTTATAATTGTACTTACAACTTCTATAAAGGAGATTGGAAGCTATTTCTTTATACCTTTTTTCTTTTCTAATTTTTTATTGTGTTTTTTTCCTGCACTTTTAGCTTTCTCTTTGATTTCTTTATTTTTCTTTTTTTTTCTTACTTTATAGTGTGTTGAAAAGATAACTAAACAAACAAACATTATGTTTTCCAGGATGAATCCGGCAGCTAGTTAAATCTTGCTCCAAGTTGATAGCATCTCCTAATCCCTTATTTTACCTTAAAATAAGATTTCTTCTCCAGTCAATGGCCAGGAATCAACTTTTAAAATCTGTCTTTAATTCTGATATGTGCTCATGCTATTTATATGCTCATTATTTTTATTTACTATTGTCTGCAATTTAAGAATGATAATTGCTGAGAAAGGCTGCTGCATAATATAATGTTGTCATCAAATATTTTAATAAAAGAACCATATTCAATATTTAATGAGATTTGTTTCACTTTAATCTACACGTAGAATTGAAACTATTCCAATCAAATTTACGATATGAAGAAAGTCAATAAACAAAATGCTTTCTATCTGCAAAGAAAATAAACAGGTAGCTTTTGCACTGAGGAATCTGAGATTGAATTAAGTTTTAGGACAAATGAATCTGGCATCTCCATTTCTTTTTTTAAGCAAATTGAAGGGTTCAGAATATAATTTTTAACAATAGAATAGAATAGAACAGAATAACAGAGTTAGGCGGGACCTTGGATGTCTTCTAGTTCAACTTCCTGCTCAAACAGGAAACTCTATACTAGTGTTGGCAAAACTTTTCAGCACCAAGTGCAGAAATGGGAGCATGTACGCAGGGGGAAGCACTGGAAACCAGAAGTTCCCCAGTATGCATGTCCATGGCGGGAAGCTGAGCTTCTGGTTTATGGCGTGTGCATATACACCAGGGACCTGTCTTTCAGTTTCTGGTATGCATGTGCATGCAAAGACCAGCTGGCCAACACTGGAACCTGGAAGAGCAATGGCCAATGGCTGGTGTGCCCACAGAGATGCCTCCTGGCATGCGTGCCATAGATTTGCCATCATGGCTCTATACTATTTCAGACAAATGATTGTCCAATCTCTTCTTAAAAACTTCAGTGTTGAAGAACTCACAACTTCTGGAGGCAAGTTGTTCCACTGGTTAATTATTCTAGCTGTCAGGAAATGTATTTCCTGACAGTTCTAGGTTGCTTCTGTGCTAGATTAGTTTTCACCCATTGCTTTTTGTCCTGCCCTCAGGTGCTTTGGACAATAGCTTGACTCCCTCTTCTTTGTGGCAATCCCTGAGATATTGGAACACTGCTATCATGTCTCCCCGATTCCTTTTTTCATTGAACTAGACATAAACCATTCTATATATGTTTTAGCCTCAAGTCCCTAATCATCTTTGTTGATCTTCTCTCCACTCTTTCTAGAACCTCAACATCTTTTTTTACATTTTGATGACCAAAACTGAATGCAGTATTCCAAGTGGGGCCTTACCAAGGCATTCTAAAGTGGTATTAACACTTCACATCATCTTGATTCTATCCCTCTGTTAATGCAGCCTAGAAGTGTGTTGGGTTTTTTGGCAACTGCTGCATACTGCTGGCTCATATTTAAATGGTTGTCCACTAGGACTCCAAGATCCCTCTCACAGTTACTACTATTGAGCAAGATACCCCATATACTGTACCTGTACCTTTTGTTTTTCTTGCCTAAATGTAGAACCTTATTTTCTTCACCATTGAATTTCATTTTGTTAGATAGCACCCAAAGTTCAAGTCTGTCAAGATCCTTCTGTATCTTAAGCCTATCTTCTGTAGTGTGGCTATTCCTGCTAGTTTGGTGTCATTGTAAATTTAATGAGTTCCACATCTGTCCCCTCATCCAAATCATTGATGAAGATGTTGAAGAGTACTGGCCTAAAACAGAGTCTTGGGGTACCCCACTGCATACTTACCTCCATGTAGATGCAGTGCCATTGGAGGAGTACACATTGAATGTGGTTAATCAGCCACTTACGAACCCATCTGGTGTTGATGCTGTCTAACCCGCATTTTTCTACCAAGGTGGATCTGATTTTCTATACTTGTATTACCTGTTAGTGCTAATAATATGAACATTGTGTAAAATAACATTTAGCATATTAAAATGATATTTGCATGTTGTTATATTAGCATATTATGCAATATTAATATGTTAATATTAGCATATTATACAAATTACATTTGCCCAATCTGCTCGAATTCTGAATCACATTGGACTCTGAATGAGTTTAAGCTAATTTATAACAATA